>NC_083282.1:39092829-39326056 GCF_963506605.1 Zootoca vivipara
GGAAGGTGGAAGATGGATGGAGGGCTAGGTCTCCCCTCTGCACCCAGGGCTGACACTGGGCGGGGTAGGGGAGTTTCATCTTCTGCTTCATCCCAGTATCCAGGCCAGGGTGTTGTTGTAGGAGGGATGGAGGCGTCCCACCCCCCCACCCCCGGGCTGGTAATTTATAAAAAGAATTGTTTTTAGTAACGTTTATTTACACGGCCGTCTTAGAGTCCTGTGCTCTTGTCTATTTGGTGGGGTGGAGGGAAGTAGCTACCCCGATCACCCTGTTGCCATGAAGGTCGGCATGTGTCACTCTGCTCTTCCGCTGCCAACGCTGCATAAAATTACTATGTCGACACACACATAAAATAGCTAGATGAAAGCAGGCAGGTTTAGGCTCCCCCCCCCACACACAATTCCTTGTTATATCAGGTTCGGAGGTCAATTCCACGGGGGCTGCATTTAGTTGTGCCATTTAGGGGCTGAATTTTATGTGGCTCCACAGTTGTGGCAGAGCAAAGCTTTTGACCATTAAAACAAGTCTCCGTTGGTAACAACCGCAGAAGCAAATCTTCATGTACCTTATCTGTTTTTAATTTAATTTTATTGAAATACAGAGATGATGGGGGACGTTGGTTCAAATCCTGGACTTGTGACCTTCTGGGGCGAGATGGCAAGTTTTGTTTTTCCTTGGTGGCCTGTCAGCAAAATGGCAATAGCAGTGTTTCACGGGAGTGCTTGTGGAGTTGACTATAGATGTACAGTGAGTCAGTGTAGCAATTAGAGTGTCAGACCTTGACTGAGAGGCCTCGAGTTCGAAATGGTACTCTGCCATGAAGTTCATCTGGGTGACTCTGCACTCTCAGCCTAACCTATCTTCTAGGGTTGCTATGAGGATAAGATAGGTGTGAAGAAGAAACCAAACCATGCACATTTCCTTGAGCTCATTAGAGGAAAGGCAGGATATGAATGAATGAATGAATGAAGAGAGAAAGAAAACACAGATATTTTTAGTTTTCCACATACTATTACTAGATGACTTCTAGATACAGGGCAATCTAGGAATATATATATAATTGTTCAGTATTTTTGTTGTCTTATATTAAGCCCCCAAGGGGGCAAATAGAATGCTTAGCAGGGGAGTTCACATGTGCCCCTGAGCATTTGCCACTAAATAGCTGCAACCAGTATTCAGGTAGCTGGGGTAAGTTACCCTTTATATCAGAATGTTTGGTGTCAGAACAAATGCTTACTTTAGAAATTTATGGTGAGGGACTGACTGCTTTGGCACCTGTGTCTTCTTGGGCAGTTGCTTGGCCCTTTCACACCATAAGAGCTCACTACTGATTTGTGTCCTGCTCCCCATCAATTCTCAGAGCGGTTAAATAATCCATCCCTCTTTGCGCATAACTCCTGAGGAACTGTAGCTCTGAGAGGGAGGTAGGGGTCTCCTAACTACTCTCATCAGAGTGTTAGAAACTGAGATATGCAAGCTAGGAACTAAATAGCACCTTAAACCTAGGTTATGGAGTGTCTAGGCGTGCTTTTTTATAACAAGAATAAAAGTAAAGGTAAAGGGACCCCTGACCAGTAGGTCCAGTCGTGACCGACTCTGGGGTTGCAGCGCTCATCTCACGTTATTGGCCGAGGGAGCCGGCGTACAGCTTCCAGGTCATGTGGCCAGCATGACAAGGCCGCTTCTGGCGAACCAGAGCAGCACACTGAAACGCCGTTTACTTTTCTGCTGTAGCTCCTATTTATCTACTTGCACTTTGATGTGCTTTCGAACTGCTAGGTTGGCAGGAGCTGGGACCGAGCAACAGGAGCTCACCCCGTCGCGGGGATTCGAACCGCCGACCTTCTGATTGGCAAGCCCTAGGCTCTGTGGGTTTAACCCACAGCACCACCCGCATCCAAATAACAAGAATACAAAGCTGCAAATGAATGAACTGCAGCTAAAATCTTAGGTTCATTTTTCACATGGTCTAGTCCTCATCTTAAGACTGCAAAAAAACGAAGCCATACTTCCCTTGCCCACCCCCTAGTATTCATATGAAGTTCCCTTCTCCAGTCTTTAGAGAGAGGCTGGAAGCGGGGAGGCAGAAAAAGGCCCTCCTTTCCTTCCAGCCTTGGCAGTTTTAATCTGAAATCTTAGGCACAGCCCTGTGCTCAGAGCTCAGAAACTGCTCACACTAATGAAATACTCTGTCACAAAATACACCTAGAATAATGGGAGTTTCGAATGCTGCTCTCAGAACCCTAATAATAATAATAATAATAATAATAATAATAATAATAATAATATATTATTTATACCCCGCCCATCTGGCCAGGTTTTCCCAGCCACTCTTAACAAACTACGTTTCCCAGGATTTTTGAGGGGAGAAGCCATGACTGATTAAAATGCAAATGAGCACTAAACTTGTGGTAGATTTCCAGAAGTTACTTTTATGTTGTCTGAAATAGCACATAAAATATGGAAATCATCAGGTAAGGAACACTGGGAAATGGAATAAAGTGTTGTCTGAATGCAACCTATGTCTACAGAACCAGGCCTACAACTAGGTGGAATGAGGGTGCCACCTCAGGCAGCAGATCCTTTGCCTTAACCCCCACCCCTCTATTTCTGCCTCTGTTGGAGGAGAGGCCATATATAATCTGCCCTAAAGAGCAGCAGAGGGTGGATGCTGTTCCATTGCCAGCATTGAAATTGGGTTCAGCTGCTTCTGTCGGTGGAATGGGGAGGTGCGGTTTTTTGCCCTTTGCCTTAGGCAAGCAAATTGTCCCTGCGTTTTACACCACACAACTTTTTTTCAGTTATTACCCTTGCTTTGAACTGGTGATCTCTTGTCCCCCTTCTGTTCTGGTTAATGTTCTAGTTCAGGGGTGGTGTGGGGAATGAAGGTTTGGGGTTTAATCTCTCATTTGGAACGGAATAGGGAGGGTAACTGATAGGGAAAGGAAGGTTTTGTACAGAGGCACTAAGCCCTCTTCGGATCTGTAGGACTGGCTGCCTTCGTTACTCTTTGTAATTCATGGAAATTGCCATGAAAAGACAGATGGTTTTTAAAAGTTGACTTCTGTCTCTGCTTTATCTGTTGGGGCTCCGTCTCCCTTCTGGAGAGCAGCCTCAGCTGGTTATAGGCAGCGGTGATGGAAGCCGTAGCGGTACAAATTGAGGTTATTGACACTATAAGTCTTCACTCTTTTTATATCTCTAGATTTTCTTTTTGGCATATTGATGATTCAGTCCAGACACAGGTTACAGAATCTACATCCGTATACTGTTTGCTCTGAGGCAAAATGCCCAAGTGAGCAATGGGGTTTGTCAAACTGCTTGGTGTGTTTTTAAAAAACATTTTCCTTAAGAGATACAGTGCACAGTTGGTTTGTTCAGCATGCAAATACTGTAGCAGTAATATGGCTTGGAAGGTAATTGTTTGGGGCATAAGGATTAGACTGTAGAATCATAGGCAACATTTGTAGCTGGCAACATTTTTCTTGAACACGTTTTGAAAAACTTGGATGCATCGTTTATATAATGAAACTTTGAAACTTTGCCATGACCATAGTTTTGGAGGTACTTTGAAACCTCAGTCTCTGGTTTAGTTTAAAAACATGAATATTTAAATCTAGCTGCTCCCTCCCCAGTGAAAAGTCTTCATTATTTGACAGTCTTGATTGAGTAATGGTTTAATTCACTGATGTGTATGTGATGCTTGGCACGTTATTTATTAACATAAATAGGGTTGTTTAGTTTACTTGAAAAACCCAAAACAAAACTAAAACTTCTGTTACACCTGCATAGGAGACTTGAGTAAGTTGTAAAAAAAAGCTAATTTGGCAGTCCTCTAGGAAGTACCGTAAGAGGCAAAACCATCCTGTGAAAAAGTGCTACGAATTTGCTTTGTCGGTGTAAGGCTGGCTTTTAAAAAAAAATTCAGTTTTCTAAAAGTTTATTTTTTTAAGAAAAAGACTCCAAGATTCTGAATGCAAAATCCATTTATGAGAGCTGGTGGAATGTACTGTGTGTGCCTTCTGCTTTGCTTGAACCCAGGGACCCTTCTCTGTGCCATTGACCACCTCTTCCATTCCAAAGAGAGAGAGAGAGAGAGAGAGCGCTACATTTTGCACATGGTTTGATGGTACTGTTGGCGGCAACCGGCCATGGAGCATTTTTTAATTTTAAGCGTGAGTGTGGCAATAAATATATACACCTGCTATGCTTGTTAAAACAACCGCCTTGGCTTTAAAAGCAATACGAAGATGGGTATGGGCGAAGGTTGAAGGGAAGTGCTGATGAGAATAGTGCAAGTGTGTGTGTTTGCAGCAGCAGAATCGTGGTGGTTTTTGTGTGTGTGTGTGTGTGTGTGTGGCAGGGAGGGTTGCCTAGGCCTGAACAATAGAGAGGTAGCTGCAGCTTGGGGAGTGGAGGACCTAGAGCAGATGTAGAGCAGCCAGGCTAGAATGTGGAAGGAGGTGGGGGAGGGCTTATTTGCATAACTGATTGTTGCCCTGGGGATTAAGCAGGGGGAAGGGAGGCAGTGGGAGTACAAAGAAAAACACAGAAGATGAAGAATATTTCTCTCTCTCTTCCCTCTCTCTTTCTCCCTCTTCCTCCCTCCCCCATTTCCCTTTACAAGTGCTCCCATCGGTTCTCCTGTTGGGTTCTGTTGCCCACGCAGCTCACTCATGCCATCCTGCTGACATACACTTCTGCTGGGTGCCTCGCCAGGGTTGTATTCTATTCTTTCTCCTTCTCTCTTCTCCCCCCCCCCCTCTTTCCTCGCAAGAGAGGTAGGAGGGAGGTGCAAGATGGAGAGGTGGAGGCCTACCATCGCCAATGGATGGGTGTTTTTTTTAATTTTAAAAAAAACCCAGCTCCTGATGCCTGCTGTAAAGGCAATGACTCGGCAGCCTGTAATGTTAAGATAAAGTCCAAAGGAAGACCTCTGGCTGTGTCATGAGCGAACTCTCTGTGCACCCTGCAATATTTGATCTTGTGCATTGAAAATTAGCTAGGCTCCCCCCCCCCTCCCCGGTCGACTCTCTTTCTTGCTTTTCTTTTCACTTTTCTTGCTGTGCCTCTTTTTAATTGCACGCGTGCATGTGCTTTTGTAAAATTGTTTGCGTTTTGGTTGAATGCAGACGTTTCTAATTTATAAAGAGTTACTGCTTTCTGCCCTCACGCCTTGGAGCAAAGTATATATATCTTTAAACTACCACTGTCTTGCCTGCTATGCTTGTATGTGAATCCTGCCTCACGGGGGTGCAAAAGCAAGCTCTATCATCCGGCTCCTTAAAAAAAACTTAAATAAAGTCAAGCTGTCAACACAGCGCAATGTGGATGAACACTATTGCTTAACTTTGCTCGCACCCTGATGTGTGGCTTCTGTATTTATTCTAAAAGATGCTTCTGAACTGTAGCTTAGTTGCACAGCAATTCATGGGGAAGTTGCAACCAATTGAACTTTGATGCTGGCGTTTTCTATTTATTTGCCTGTCAGGCACAGGTGTTAAAAGTAAGGAACTTTTTCTGCTAGCAATTGTGCAAAGGGCCTAATAGGCTTCAGGCTATATATAGAGGGCATATTGTTGGATTCTTATGAAAATGGCGAGCTCCATTTGCAGTGGGGCCTGCTGGTGTGTGTGTGTGTGTGTGTGTGTGTGTGTGTGTGTGTGTGTGAATTATTTTTACACAGTACAGCATGTAAGGGACTTCCATTGTAAATAGCCTGTTCTTGGTACTTCGGCAGTCGGTAGGGCTGCTGTTGGAAATCAGTCCTGTGTCTCCCCAAAGGTTCCTGCCCCATAAGCAGCAGGCACTCAAGTAGAGTGTCAGAGGAGAATCTTGGACATGGGCGCAAGGAGACTGGATTAGTGTGTTGCATTCCCCAACTACAGCTCTGCTTCTGCTGCAGCATCTTGTCCAGGGGAAGTTTTTTTTTTCAGCCTGGGGGCCACATTCCATTTGAGCAGCATTCTGGGGGGCCACATGCCTGTGGTGGGTGGGGCCAGAGCTGAAAAGCGAGCCATGCAACAGTTGTGGCTTTGGTACAGTAGACTACACACCTGCCATACAAAGGCCAAAGGTTTCTACCCGCTGTATCTCCTCATTCCGCATTCAGACAAGCAAAAGGCTTAGTCACAGTTCAAGAGCACATTCTATCTAGACAAAAGCAGCTGAGGAGAGAGTATGGAGCATAGCTGGTGTCACATGGAGCAGGCTCTTTATTAGCGGAAACCAGACCAGCTCAGGGGAACCAGGCCTATTGAGCACAGCAACTCTTCTCAGTAGGCCTTTCCCCTATGAGGCAGCTGCAGAAGCTGAAGGGTCCCCTCTGACAATTCATCCCACCACCACTCCAGCTCTGATCCGTCATCCCTTGGGGGTTCCCCAGCTGGCGCCTCCCACATTCCTTTGTGTCCAGTCAGTCCATGACATCTGGTTGTGCGTGTTGGCCAAGAGGGGACTGGAGGAGCCATATTTGGCCACTGCTCCTGAGGTTTCCCCACTGCTGAAATAGTTTCACCTTAACATATATTGTGGTGCTTCCAGACCCTTCTCGAATGGTAGGATCTCCATTGGTCACATGGCCCTGGAGCTCTCTTAATAGGGGTGATTGTTTCTGAGAATGGCACCCTCTGTATTAACCCGTTCATATGCTGCTGCATTTTATCCTGACTTGGTGAAGGTCTGAAAAGCTGCTGTGACCAATTCCATATGAGTGCCCTGTTGCTCGCCCCATGCACCCCTGTACGAGTTGTAATGTGTTGTAGACCACTTTGATAAACTGAATGAAAAACAGTTCAGAAATCTTGAATGATAAGCACAGTGGCCCTTCATGATCCTAAGAACATGGACTATTATTTGTTCAAACTGGGCTTCTGACTTCTGGAATGTATACAAAATGACTGCAGGAGGCCCACCTGCAATGACATTTAGCACCTCTTGTAATGGAAATATTCTTCCAGTTAATGAGCCAGATCCTGCATCCTCCTTGCTTGGTATCTTCTCAACCTTTCCTGGTATGTTCCTCAGTTTCAACCAATCATGACTCCCCTAGTTTTTTTTGTTGTTTTGATTTGGATTACATTCAAACGCATAATGCTTTTGCTTGATGTTGCTGTCTTGAGCTATGAGAGCCAAACATGGTTAGTCTTGAGTGGAACTCACGGGAATGGGCTTATATAAGTTAATTGGTGAGCTTTGTTGGCAGAAGAATGAAGTAAAAATATTTAAAATAAATGTGCTGTTTGTAGTGAATATGCCTGAGATTTTCTGAATGACATATATCTCCCTGGAAGATCCCAGTCAACTGAATGGAGAAAAGTTGTAGGGAAAAGCCGGGGAGAATAGAGGGGGGTTCAGCTTTTGTCCTTGCATCTCTCTATTTGCATGTTTGTCATTAGTGCTATGTACCCAGTTGAGTGGAACAGGGAAAACCCTTATTTTTCATGAAAGTTTTTCAAGTGGCTTGTCTGTTTCTATTGTTTCTTTATCTAAACAACAACCCTAAGTCCTTGGTGCCACTTTATCTGTGTCCCAGGCTTGATGTTTCCTTGCTGGTTGGAAGCATTAGGTGGGGATCAGCAGAAAACCAGGTTTACTAAGATATACAGATACTGATGCTGCTTATATGTATGCAAATAAACAAACTGTCCGGTGAAAGTTCCTTGAGTTCCTTGATCGCATGGTAGTTAGAATACAAACAGCTTGCTTGCAGGAGTCAGTGTGTCTCTGTAAGTGGGATTTTGAATATTGGTATGTTGTAGATTTTAATCCAGGGTTTTGGGAGCCTTTTTACCCCAAGGGCCACAGGGATAGTGGCCAAAATCTGCCGGTTGCTCAACTGTCCCATTAATCCCCTTTTCAGAGGTCAGGAATGATCAGCTGATAAAAGTTGCAAGATTTCGATCAGAGACCTCATTGAATGCATTGTTACCCGTTTATGCTGTGGTGGACCTGTTGGTTGCTGGTCTTGCCTTAGAGAGTTGGCCAAACTTGTGAGTCAAGACACAGGATGGCAGTTCTTACCAATGCTGAGAGAGAGGAGGAAATGGATGGGTAATGGGTTGGATAGGAAGCAAGGATGGGTAAAAGTAAAATTGTCTTCCATTTTTTCAGGTTGAGGTTAAAGGTGTGTCCTGGACCCAGATAAGTTTAGGACTGCTGTTCCAGGCTATGATCACATTGACTTTTTGTTTTAGACTAGGTAAACATTTCACATGCCATTCCTGCCATGGTCTCCTACCTCTTTTGTTGACATCTGCTTCAGCTTTCCTTGTATTGCTTGCATGCTAAGGCACATGTCTGCACCAGGGGCACAATGGAGGATGTTTCTCTTATTTTCTTTTTACTGCTATGGCTTCCTTTTATTTGGCTGCAGAGAGTGTGTTATGCTCTAGGGAGAACCTCTAAGTGTTGTAGTTTCTGTATAGAGGGATCCTTGCCAATGGAAGAAAGGCCCCTCTTTTCATCTTGGAATTTTAAGTAGGCCTGTTCTGAGGCCACGTGTGTATTTAGCAGAGAATGTGGAAAAACAAGGCCCCGGAAAAGCGGCTTCCTTGCCACCCCCCAAGTTTTCCTGTTTGCAAATGCTATATGAGTAATAACCCAATTCCATGATAATTGATGGAGGCACTGCTTGAAGCATCTGTTCAGGCTTGACCAAGATTCTTTAGCTCTTCTGCTGTTGCCAGCTTTCTGTCAAACTTGCTACCTTTGGGGTCAATTCATACTCCACATCTTTGCATGTGCACATGGGATATTATAAGGTATAGCATACTTAAATTATGTTTTCAGTCTTTTTGTAGAGAGGATTCATCAGTGACATTTTAGTTTTACTGAGGACCTACTTGTTTGGTTCCAAACCACATATTGAAATTGAAGCTCTCTTTGATGTTAATGCTACAGTGTCTGAATCCTGCTTTCAGTAGCTAAGTGTCCTGACTCTTGATGCCCTCAAGCTTCTCTGGTTGTCTCCGTGTGCCAGTTGGGTGGCACTGCCAGATGATGGGCGCATAGTTGGTTCACAACAGGTTAAGCTGCAATAAAGCCCCGTAATCTGGTTTACTGTCATCGACACTTGCCAAACCAATCTTGTAATTACAGCAGAGTTGTTGCAAAGTACTTTCTGTAGTACAGGAAGGGCCTCACAATAGCACTATCTCTGGAAGAAAACCAAGTCTTCAATTTACAGATCTAAAAGTCTGACCACAAGAAATTACAGTACTACTGTATATCATTACCTTCCTGGGTCTTCAGAAAACTCTTAACCCTGGATGGATTTGAAGACCTTTTCTTCAGCCATAGCTGAAATCATGCCACCTTGAGGATTCCCCTTCTGAGACTTGCAGCAGGTAGTAAGTTGGTGATGTGTATCTCCTTTGCAGTATGCCGATATGGATTGTTGCTTAATTAGTGACACTGACAACAACCTCATTAGAGGGAGAGATACCCAATGCACTACCTAGGAAAGAACAAACTGCCACCCTTGTATTCTTTCCCTGTATCAATTGCACATAGTATGGGCTTTAAAATAGAATGAACTGATGCAGATGCAATAATGCCAGACTTTGGTCACTTATATGTAGTGCTTTTTTTTCTAAAAAATGTTTAGGGGTACTCTCATTTTCCTACTCCTCTGTTGAAATACTGCCACTCAATGAGGCCAAACTTAGATTCACAAAATGTTTAGGGGTATGCGTACCCCCCCCTCCGAAAAAAGCACTGCATATATGTGTAGGGATAGCAACCTCATCTTCCATGATTTAAGTTTTAGGATTTAGTATCTTTGTCCATTGCCTTTTGCAAAACATCTCAAACTGACTCTCAAGATCTCTTTTCCTCCTTCCCTTCCTCTCTCTCTTTGGCTTTCTCCACCATTGTGCGGTATGTTAGCCCTGGTGTCAACTATGCTTTTTTTTTTAAATAATAATTTTTATTGATTTTAATACAGACAAAACAAACAAAACATACAGTATAAATTCTGTCCCTTCATCCTCTCCCCCCCCCCACAGGCCCACTTCTGCCACCATTAGTACCCGCGGGAGTGGAGAGTCAAAGGGGTCCATTTTAAGGCTGGGTTTGACCTCCCCCCCTCTCCTCCCCCTCCGGTCCCTCCCCTGCCACTGAAAGGACGGGGACGGAGGAGCACTGAGGTTTGGTTTGCTCCCTGCTGCTCCTTCAACACGACCTACAAACAAACAAGAAAACAATAACATATTCTAAATCTTAATTTCTTAACATTGTATTTGTGACTTCCTCGATTCTCTTCTTCCTGGTTTTCTTAATTTCTATATAAAATTATGGCGATTTACCTATTCTAATTC
The DNA here is from genome assembly GCF_963506605.1 of Zootoca vivipara. Classification (NCBI taxonomy): domain Eukaryota; kingdom Metazoa; phylum Chordata; class Lepidosauria; order Squamata; family Lacertidae; genus Zootoca; species Zootoca vivipara. Next base: position 39,103,150 of record NC_083282.1, read on the forward strand.
AAGATCTTACCCTTATAATATTCACTCAATCCTCCTCCTTCTTCGTGCTGCCCCTCCGCAAGTTCTCCCCTGCCACCGGAGGAACCCGCAAGGTGCAGCACTCCCAAGGATATCCATTTTTGCATCTGGGTTTCCTTCCACCCCCCTCCCCTCCCCTCAGGACACCCCCTGCCACCAGGTGTTCCCGAGCACAGAGAGGAGGAACATGGCTCTCTGCCCAGGGTGTCAACTATGCTTAATGTAATTTGGATTTAAATTTAGTGTAGGTCTGCAAACCACCCTCAAACTCTGATTTCAATTTCAAAGCTTGGTTTAGAGCTATTGTGCTGGGCCAATGTGTCTATACTAGAAATACCTGTTTGTGCTGCGGTGATGTTGAAAAACCGTTATTTATATAGCAAGAGTTAGAGCTGTCCAATGCAGGAGAGCCATTCATGTATATGTATATGTATATGTATATGTATATGTATATGTATATGTATGCAGTGGTACCTCGACTTACAAATTTAATGCGTTGCAAACGCACATTCGTAAGCCGAAAAAATTGTAATCCCATAGGAATGCATTGGGAGAAAAAATTCGTAAGTCGAAGCAACCCTATCTAAAAATTCGTAAGTTGAAAAAATCCTATCTAAACCGCATCCAAGATGGCGGACGGAGCTCCGTTCGTAAGTAGAAACATTCGTAAGTAGAGGTACCACTGTGTGTGTGTGTGTGTGTGTGTGTGTGTGTGTGTATGCATGCTTAGGAAATTATATATTTCGAAAAGTAGAAGATGGGAAGCAGATTTTTAATGCAAATGGTACTGAGCGAGCAGTAGTATTAGCAACTGGGACAGCTTGAACAACTGGATACAATGATGATGTGAAGACAGGATTGGTCAGCTTCTTTCTTTTTCTTTTAAAAACTATTTCTATGGAAAGATTTTCATGGATAACAAAGGATTTGCTATGATATTTTATGCAGCCCTGGAATGCATCAGGTTGAAGTGTGCTTTAGAATTTTAAACAATAAATAAATACGGTACCCTTGGAGCTGAATTTTCAATACTTTACTTTTAGTGTTTTCCCTTCCCATCCCCATGACTTTCTGGATTAGAATAATTTGTTTATTTGTTTATTAAATTTGTTGCTAAATTTGTATATCGAAGATCACAGGGCAGTTGACAATGGAATAATAATAATAATAATAATAATAATAATAATAATAATAATAATAATAAAGACAATGGAAAAATGCAAAATGAGAACACAAAATACATAATAAAACAGAAAGAAGTCAATAACCCCCCCCCCCCAAAAAATCTATTCCTCCCTTTTAAAGGGAACCTAATGTTTTTGGAAAGAGGAGAATGGGCTTTTTGCTTTCTGTTATTACGGTACTCCCTAGTTTATTGCAGTCTATTTTTTAAATCCAGAGTGTGCACCCAAGAACATCTTTTTCCATGATACAGGAAATGAGATGTATGCATCCGCTCCCACGAACTGAAGATCCATGTGAGTTTATAACTTGAAGCCATAGTCTTGTAGGGAAGGTGGCACTGTGAACCAGAAGCTGCCTTCCTTTCTGAAATTTGGCCCTATGTAGAGGTGGGGCTGCAAGGAGCCATTGTGAAGAGAGGCAGCCAGGTGGTGGGGAAAGTGTCCCAACAGGAAATTAGCTAGTTAACTTATGCTAGACTCAGCTGGCCTCTGGACTTGATGATCACTTAGTTTCAGTGTAATAATAGCACTTCCCAGAGGCTCAGTGTGGTTAAACAAGGCAGCCGTGCACATCTTTGTTCATTTATACGAGGTGTAATGGAGTGGATATTGATGGTGTCGGAGGCTACTTTCACATGGCTGAGATGAGCCCAATACAGGTGTCCCTGCTCTGTTAATAAATGGCAAGCCACAGTGGAGACTGGATGGTGGATGTGTGTTGGTGGCTGCTTTCTGGTCCTCTCCTGTTAATTGTTTTCCCATTTTGTGCTCCTTTTTTTAAAAAACTGCATGGCGTAAGAAACAAGGAGATTCTTGAATCAACATGGAACGAATTGTGCCTGAAAGTAATACTACTTAAAAAAAACCCCAATTGTCTTGATTAAGAAGTTTCTACCTTGGTTCTTTCATCTCCTTTTCACTCCCCACCTCCACCTACAAACTTCAAAGTTGAATCCGGCAACCAGTCATAAATCACACTCTTAGCATGCTAGCATCCTACCCATCTGGCTTTGACGATCACAAGGTGTAGCAAAGTGTTTTTTTTTTCATCCCAGATCCTGAACTGTGACTGAGTCACCTCTTTGAATTAGGTGAAGCCTTCTGGCACATGATAAAGCAGGCCTAAAATAGGCTTTGTTTGCTGGTTTCTTTCTGTCTCCCTGTTTTTCTGCAGTGGAAGATCCAGTTGGGACTCTTCAGAGGAACTAGCTGAAGTCTTGGTCCTGCTATGTGATGCTTGAACAAGAATAGTTTATCCTCCTCACCCACCCCAAATGCTCCTTCTTTGTGACACAATCACCCTTTTAACTTTGTGTAGGAAACAAAGCACTAGACTAGGTTTTTGCCACATAATTCTAAACTCTCATAGAATATGTCTGCTCATAAGGTACATTTGGAGATAATGGAAGGAACTTCTAAAAGAAGCCTTGTGCTGCTTCCAGCATTGTAATGGTTTGGAATATGTGAGCCACAGTGGAAATTTGTCCTCTTCAATTTTGTGTCTGGTAGAAGTCTTGACTATAAGTACAATGAGACCTAGTGTTAAGCACTGGATGATATTTATACTGCAGATAGACAAACCATCTCATTTTATTTTTGTTCTTTATTCTTGGAAGATGCAAAAAAACTTGTGTCTTTTCTCTTGGTATACACTACATGCAAACAATTCTTTGTTACTCTAATGAAAATCATGACTCGTAATCAGTGCTTTTTTTCTAAAAAAATGTTTAGGGGTACTCCCATTTTCCTACTCCTATTGAAATATTGCCCCTCAATGAGACCAAACTTAGATTCACAAAATGTTTAGGGGTATGCGTACCACTGCGTGCCCCCAGGAAAAGCACTGCTCATAATAATGTCCCTCATATGTACATGTGTTTTATTTCTTTTTAGCTAATGCTCATTTTAAAAATCTTTCAAATATTCTTTGATACCAGTTTTAAACTGGTCCCCCCCCCGGCAATTTAACTTTTATATGTATGTAAACTGCTTAGAAAAAACAGTTTGCATACATATTCTTACAATAAAGCAGCATATAAATTTGGTTAAATAAATAAAACAAAAAAAATTGTCTGCTGAAAAGACAGCTGGCCTTAGACATTTTTGTGTTTAGCATGGGAAATAATGTGCACACATTTATACTTGTGTACACATACTATCTTTAAAAATAAGACCAATGCGATGACCAGAGGTAGGAAAATTGTGCCCTCTGGAGTCTGCCACCCAGAACACCTCATCTTGTTCCAAGGTTAGGGCACCTCCAGCTATAAACCTAAATACGCTCTTGCATTGAGAAGTCACAAGCTCTGTTCTCTGCAGAAATATTTTCTTAACTACAATTGTATGTGTGATCTTTCAGTCTGCAGGTGATTACCTAATCTATACTACGGAGGGGAAGTTCTCTAGGTTCCCTCTTTGGTATCTAATTAGAGGACCCAATTATCTACCTGTCTAGCTGAAGACCATGTCCTACTTTGAATAGTTTGCATTTTAATCTGCCTTTTCAAACAAATGTTGCGATCAGACAGGTGCTTGATTCCATTGTGAAATCAATTAATGCCGCGTACGTATTTGCAACATTGCTGCTCCATTTTTCTTTGCACATTGGGGCTGAATTTGCTACGGGCTTCCGAAGAATATCTCAGGTTTCCTATCTACATGCTGCTTCCTAGACCCACAGTTTAGATGAGGTGTTGCTGCTATAGTAGCTTTGCTGCAGGTTGATATGTTCAGAAGCTTATTTTTGACCATCCTTATTAAAATAAATTGCTGTAATTGCTCTAGAACATTTGGTATTGGCAAACGTCTGGAGCCTGTGCGCTGTCTGTGTTCCTAGTATTGTTCATCGCTGGATGTTTTCTTCAGAGTATTTTGGGACTCGAGCTTATGAGCTGCGTTGCAAAACCTTTTGCTGGAGCCAGGTTGGTGTCGTGGCATGTCCAACAGCATGTCTGTCCTTACCTGCAGCTATCAAGGAGTTTTTCAATATTACTTATATAAGGCTCTGAACTTTCGATTGCTTCACTGTACTGCACAATGGATTCTCTGTCAATGTGCCAGCTAATTAATTTTAACTTTTAATGTTGCTTCATCTCGGCATGCATTTGGCGCTGTCCATTTTTAGTATTTGTGTGTTTCTTAGCTTCCATTCTCTCTGAAGTAATGGATTGCACGTTCCTCCTCCGCCACCTCCTTTGGCAACTTGTTGTTACACAAGCCATACCCCTGCCCGTTCTTGGAAGTTTGTTTCATTTTTATTTCAAAGGGGAGATTCGCTAGAAGTAACTTGACAACTGCGGCACAGCCTGGTCTCTCTCCCCCCCCCCTTCCCATCACCCCAAAGCATTCAGGGTGAGCTAGTATTTTGGCTGCAATATGGAGAAGAGAGGAGGTGAGGCTTGCACTTAGCATCATCTGATGAAAATAACAGGCTATCGCGCCTCAGTTTGCTGCTTTGCTCTGTACGTGCCTTGCAGAGAATGATCAGGGAGGTGAAAACCATCTTGTCTGGCTCTTCAGTGCAAAAGTGCTCATTCATCATTCTTGTGAGAAACACACAATATGATGCAAATGCAATTTTAGTCTTGGTTTTTTGGTGGAAGGGCCACAGACCATCTATTAACAGTTCTGGAAATTGAAGTATTTTGTCATCTTCTCCTCTTCTGTGCAGTATTTCACGTGTGTTTGGGAGGAATAAGGACCGTTAGAAATATTGCTACCTAATCTGATCTCCTGGTTTGTTTTTAAAGTACCATGGTTTTCATCTTGGCATAATGGAGTTTTCAAAATTTCTAAGGTCAGGGACAATGCTGAACAGCTTTTCTATTCTATGGGGTATTGCAGCTTTGTGCTAGCGGGTGTCAATATGCATTTGTAAACTTGGCAATATAACATTTGCACTTCCCCCCTACACTTAATAAATCCACACTTGATTGGAGAGGGTTCATTGAAGAGGCCCTTCATGTATGTAGGAGATTAGGAATATAGGGCAAACAGAGGCAGTATGCTATGTAAAGGCACACTGACACAACAAATACACTGGCAGTAACAATCTGCTTTGCACAGTGCTTCACAAAGGTTTTTTAGCATGTAATGGATGAACTTCCAAGTCCAGGGCAAATGTTTGGCTCATGCCCACCCCCACCCCCCAACCAAATGTGGCAGTAAGGAAAGGGAATCTTGTTATAAACTCCAGTAAATTTCAAAACAAACAATCTACAAAGCATAAATTATGAAGCAGGATCGTTCAGCTAACCAGAGTTCATGACGTGGCAGGATTCCTGGTTTGTGTCAACATTATTTGAAAATGAAACTATTTTTTGCAGTGGTCCTCTACTCTTTGGGCTTGCTGCAAGCTCATCATGCTATACCATAGCTTTGTACCAGTCATCCTGGTTTGGTCCTTACTGACTAGCACAATTTTTCACATTCTATCGGTTGGGTGCTTATTTACTATCTGACTTTTGCTACTCTTTTCTCAATGAGACCCTCTCTAATGAGTTGTGGTGATCATTCCATCGTTTCATAGCATGTCTCTTGTAGTAGTTCTGCTTGCCATCTTCATTTTACGTAATACTACAACACTTCTGTGAGGTAAGGAATGTACTGGTGCTGTCACGCTGAAAATGTTGCACCAAAGAGTGGAGATGGCAGTGGAACTTGTATTCAAAGCTGTAAAATAAATCTGCTTCAAAGAAACCAAGCCAAAGCAAACAAGGGCATGGAGAGAGTGATTCTCTGTACAGTAGTTGCTCCTTGGATTTAGAACACCCCTTGTCTCTGAATGCTGAAGCTATAATAATATTCAGGTTCAATGGTCATCACTTGATTAAAAGGTGGTTGAGTAAGAATCGTGAATTACTGACAGTGTTAATATTTGATGTTTTCGGTTTTTTATTGTGCCATTATAGGGCTGGTTTTCAATTTTAATAAGTAAATAAATAAAAACTAAATTGAGGGGGCTCATCTATTTATTATTTTATTATTCAGCAAAATAGTTTGTGCCTTTCACTAGTTTAAAATTAAGAAGCATGTTCCCACTGGCAACCAAGATTCAGATCTAAACGTTTTTTTCATTCTTGTGGGTTTTCTTAAGTCTTACTTCCCTCCTTTCCTTAGGACAGCCTTATTCTTAAGACAGCCAAATGCTGTGTCGCTAACTGCTTTTGAAACTCATCTCTGATTCAAAAGTGGCTTGCCATGCGAGGAACCCCAGTCCCAAACTCACTTGGCCAGTAAATTTCATGCTGAGTTCTTTGGATTCTGTCTACAATAGTTATGCCACATATCCAGTCCATTTAAAATCCATAAATCCGTGCCAGCACATTAATTCGTTTTTAAAACTGGTGGTGGAGGTAAATTCCCATCTCTGAATGCTCAGCATGCTACTAGAAAACCCCCAGGAATCCATTGAGAACTGGCAAGCGGCTACCCTTGGACCATAGACAGGCTGGGATTACTGCTTTATACCAACATTAACAGCTTTTTAAAATCACTGCCAAGACTAAACTTAAGTTTTTTAAAATTGAGAACATGTTGGTTTTGTCTGTGTAATACTGATTGGTCCAGGAACAATGACTTTTGTCAAAGAATCCCTCTCATTGGTTTAGGTTGGAAGTAGCTGGCAGGTCAAAGGGATACAGAATTGATGCCTTTTGTGTTTTAATCAGGTTACAAGGGGAAGCTATTACAGATAATGAATTTTGCCTGTCCACATGGTTGTAATACAAGAACCTAAATGTCTGTCAATGTAGTGAAGGTCAGTCTTCTTTATTTCTGGTTGTAAATTTTGCCTGTTACAGATGTTTAGTGTTGATATACATAGCTAATCAAGTTCCAAAGCCAGTTGGCAGGGTTCAAAAATGAGAGTCTCTCTTTGAAGGAAGAGAGAGAATAACTACAAAACCATCTTCTAGGTAAACGTTATATGTAATAACTAGCAACTAATGGAATAAGAGCGGAAGGGTCTCTTTCAGAAAGCATGTATTGGTAAAAAGGCACAACAGCGTTGCATCTGCATCCAACTTTGTCTATGGCGTTGATTTTGCCGGGGTGCTTTTGGCAGATTTTCCTCAAAATTTATGTGCATTGGGGATGGAGATATATTGCTAAGGGAAAGAATGGGAAATTAAGCCTTAAGTGTTTCTTTTCTTGTGTCTAAATGTCTTGCCTTTTAAAACCACCCTTGCGGAAACATGAAATATTTACCTCCCCCCAAAATTCACTGTGCTCTTGTGTGTGCTTATGAGAGAGAGAGAGAAAAAAATGAGTAGCTTCCATTTTCAGGATCTTAGACCTTTCGAAGTGGGCCTTTCCCCCTCCACTGCTGTTCCAGTTACTATGGGCAGTTCTACACGTCACAAGGTAAATGTTTGGTCTGTACAGGTGTTAACAGTGGTGTTTCCTGGAGCAAACACAGAGTGTAGATGACATATAAATGCATCTGGGAATCGTTATGATCATGCCATGTTCACATTTGCATGTTCACATTTGCTGGCATATGCAGAGCAAACACATTTGTCTCTTAAATATGGAGCTTATTTTGCACCACAGGCACAGTTGTTTCTGTATCCTGATATGTATTAAATGGTAAGAATTTTCATCTGTACCTCAGGACAATATGTCTCATGTGCAGTCTTTTTCTATAGCAATAAACTGATAGGAGCTGCTTCTTTTTCACGTCTATGATCATTTCCTATTTGCCTTGCTGAGTTCTAACCTGTGTGTCTTCCACTTATTTACAGCTAGAGGACATAATAAACTTTTCAGTGATATGAGAGAATGGTGCAGGAGAGGAGGTTGGTTGCAAAAGTTGAAGCTTGCTCTGAAGTGAAATTGTCCAGTGAACAATGGAGTAATGATGAAAGCAATTTAAAGAAAAGGGATCCTTAATTGACACAAAGAATGGATTTACTGTATACTCTGGAATGTACAATCTGTTTCACTCACTCATGGTTATAGTTTGAATGGGATTCTTACTGACCACCCCTGTAAATTTACTTGTGCTTGTGGCAGAATCTGGCTAACATCTTAACACTCCTGCCTTCTGAATCCCCAGTTAGGTCGAGCAATGGGACTTAATCATCCTCAACATCACTTGTTGACTAAGTACCTTTGGGTCCTTTCTGCTTTAACCTTTTGCCCCAAAGGGCCACATTTGATGATGGGGAGTGGATAGGACAAAGGGGCATGGCAAGAGCCAGTGGTGGGTGGAAACTGGGCTGACCATTCTTCCCATAAAAAGGCTTACTTTTTATGGGAATGACAATGCATGCCCCCCCCAGCAGTTGTCTGGCAAGCTGAGGGAGTGTGATTCATACAAAGGTGATGGTGTGCAGGGGTGGCCCTCCCTGTGCATCCTTGCCCCTTGTAAATGGATGCCTGACAATCATGCGTGCCCGGTAGACGCTCTGCCCAGTGCATTCTGTGGTCAGGAGCAGGAAATGGTCTGTTAGATGAGTGCAATATCAAAATTTGTCAGGCAAGAGCGGCAGACCAGATTGGTGGGGAGGGAAATCTCTCAGTGGTGGTGAAATCAATAGCAGGTGACAGTTTGGCAGCAAAATACCTGTTGGGGGCTGAGTGGAAGATGCAGGACTGTATGTTGGCTGCAAGTCCACCTACATGTGGCTTACGACAATACTGGCTTTCCTGTCCTGCATGCTTTTTTGGCACTTTGCTCCTCGACTGCTTATTCCTTGCCGAAACAAAACAAAATACAAATTTGGTGGCAAGGTAGTTCAGAATCTATGGATGGATCATTTGCCTGATATTTACAATTCCAGAACACTCAATTTTGTTCAGTGAAGTCTGTGGAATTTGAAGTGTGTTGGAGGTGTGTGTGTGTGTGTGTGTGTGTGTGTGTGTGTGTGTGTGTGTGTAGAATTCACAGGGGTCTACTTGGAACTGAAGAGTATGCATGTCTTGCCAAGGCACTAACATGCCTAGGAGAAAGGGTAGCTTGGCTGCCTTTTTGCTTTTTCAATGAAAGCACTGCACCGTAGGCTTGTTCACTAAAGCAACTGTGCATCCTTCATATGCTGCTGATTGCATTGGGTTTTCTTTTGGCCCCAAAACTGGCTTGTGTGTGAGAACACCAGAGCTGCACATGAAAGAAAGATGACTGGATCTGATCGAGTGGTTTTAAAAATCACCACTTGTACGTAATGATTAGATGCTTTCAAACCTTTGATGGAAATCCTCTTAGTCAGTGACGGAAGGAGCAGTAGGAAGGCCAAAAGTGAGCCTGGTTTGCACATCACACTAAGCCCTGCTTTGGCTTTGCATGAAGAAGCAAATATGCAGACTGTCAGACAGGAGGTTGTGGCCACTTTGCTCCTCTGGTCATACTGCCACTCTACTGAGCTAAGTCATCCAAACCCAGGCATGTGGTTTAACTCTCTCCAGACTAATCATGCTATGTAACCAAGGCGTTCGAGAGAGCTAAACCCACAAGCCTCAGTTCAGATGACATACTAAGCCAAATTGTGGCTTGGCTCAGCTCAGCAGGAGAGTGACCATGGAGGAAGGAAGCAGCAGCAGCAACCTCCATCTCCCCAGGAACTCATGTATTTGAGCTAGGCTATAGTTTGTCTGAACTTGATGTGTGAACCAGAGGAAAGTGTGTGTGGGGGGGGGGACATTGTGTGTTCTTCTTTTCAGTCGTCCTGTTTCTAATGCAGTGATGGGAGGGATTGTGGCATAGGAAACACCACTTCACAATGAAAAGCTGCCAGGGCAGCAGTCCCTAGGAGAGAGGGCATTGGAGCTATGAATCCTGGGTTCAAGTCCATCTCAGCCACAGATTCGTGCTGCTTTGGATAAGTCACCAGCTCAGCTCAAGCTTCTGTAAAATTGGAGCAAAGATTTCAGGGGCCTACCTTTTTATGAAGCTGTTATCAAGCACTCTAAATAAAATGTAGTAGGAGTATTAAACTCTCCAGAATATTTCTTGTAAGCAAGCAACCTGCATGTTTATGGAAATATTTCACTTTGATAAGCTGGTACTTCCAGGGATGAAACAACCAGCATATGTGTCCCCTACATTTCTTTTACAGTGTGGGAGACAGCGTCTATTGACCATAGCAAGGGAACTGTATATCCTGCCAGAATGGGCCAGGGCTCCGTTATTGATTGCTTTACTCATGGGAGCCTGGATGTTTGGTTACTGCTGCACAGCTTTAAGGCTTATTTAATGCGTGTGCAGCCTAAGCCAAGGCAAGTTTACTTGGACATAGCCCCGTTGAACTCGGTTACTAGCAAGGAAGCATGCATAGGATTGCAGCCTTAATGTACAATTATGATTGGAACTCTCTGTCTTGTTCAAAGATTTCAGTTTCCCCCACTTTTGTGTTAGGAATTGGGGAAGGAGAGAGTATAACCAGGGAACAATGTGACATTTGAAATACTTTCTAAACAGTTGCTTAAAGTTGCAGGATAAATTTATTTGGAAATGGAACTGCCTATTCTTTCAAAATATCTCAAGTCAGGCAATTGCATGGTTAATTTTAGCAGTGTATTTTGTCTTACTGTGGCTGCTGGTTGAAGGCCCTCCCCCTCCCCACCTGCCTTGTGTATGTGCCCCCTCTCAAGCCCTTTCTAAAGAGATTTTACTCTGGGAATACAAGAGTATTAAATTGCCTTGTCTGCAGACCAAATGCTGTTCAAACACCAGTGTCAAATTAGCACATGAAGTTGGGGATAGAAGGCCGCTATCTCTCCTGTCCTCTCCACCCCCACCCCCCAAAAGTGTGTAACTTTATTCAATATTGAGTGGAATTTTCTTACTGAGTACTAAAGGATCTTGCAGTAGGAGGGTTGCCTTGTTAAAATCTGCCAGGCAATTTCTTGAAACATTCCGTATCTGTATCCCTTACATAATACAATTTGGCAGATGTCCAAGTTCAGGTTAAGTGTGCAGTTATGTGATAAAATTCTAGAAAACAGAGGCTGCCCCACACCACTTCTTTTGAAAGCTTGATTCCAGTATCTCCTCCCTACCCCCTGTTCTTTCACACATTCTTTTCATCATTTTACTTAATGATGTTAGAAATCCCTTCATAATTCTCGGCGTAGTACTACCACATTGTTTGCTATCCAAAGAGATATTATCTAAGGAACTTCTATTTCAAGAAGCTTCCTGCAATGTGGGCGAAGAAGACAGATGCAGATTCCATTCCAAATTTTGGAATTCTGCTGTCTGGATTTGATTGTCTCTTTCCATCTTGGAAACCTGAGGTGCTTCTGCATGGAAGCTTCTTGTGGTCTCAATGCAACTCATGCATGCAGGATTTTGTTCTCATCAAAATGCTGTCCCATATCCCCTCCTCCTGAAATTTAATCTAGATTTACTGGGTTGTATTCAGTGTAGGAAAACACACTCTCCTGCTCTCCTCTCCACTGCACACCCCCTAAGCCTGTTACGGTAGCTTTATCAACCCTCCAGGCAGGGGTAGGCAACCTAAGGCCTGGGGGCCGGATGCGGCCCAATTGCCTTCTCAGTCCGGCCTGCAGACGGTCTGGGAACCAGCATGTTTTTTTCATTAGTAGAATGTGTGCTTTTATTTAAAATGCATCTCTGGGTTATTTGTGGGGCATAGGAATTCATTCATCCCTCCCCCAAAAAATATAGTCCGGCCCAGGTGGCGCTGTGGGCTAAACCACTGAGCCTAGGGCTTGCTGATCAGAAGGTCGGCGGTTCGAATCCCTGTGACGGGGTGAGCTCCCGTTGCTTGGTCCCAGCTCCTGCCAGCCTAGCAGTTCGAAAGCACATCAATAATGCAAGTAGATAAATAGGAACCGCTATAGCGGGAAGGTAAACGGTGTTTTCATGTGCTGCTCTGGTTTGCCAGAAGCGGCTTTGTCATGCTGGCCACATGACCTGGAAGCTATACGCCGGCTCCCTCGGCCAATAATGCGAGATGAGCGCGCAAGCCCAGAGTCGGTCACGACTGGACCTAATGGTCAGGGGTCCCTTTACTTTTACCTTACCACATGGTCTGAGGGACGGTGGACCAGCCCATGGCTGAAAAAGGTTGCTGACCCCTGATTTAGAGCAAATTTGGGAATGGCCGGGGGACGACGACGATGACACTGGGCAATCCTCATTTCGCTAGCGTTAATCCTTGCACTAGTGCTAATATTTGGGGAATGTTTTTTGTTGCTCTTGCAGGTTTTTTAAACTTGCTGGATTTTTCATACGAAGTACAAGTCCACGCTAAATGGGGAAATAATACGGGACGGCATTTTGATGAGGCCACCGTCTTGTGGATGCTGCACAAAACTTGCATGTGTAAGCAGCACTAATAAACTGCAAGATGGAAGCATCCCTGGTGTCAACCCAGGAGCTCCTCAGAGTGACTGGGGGAACAGATTCTCATCAATTACATATTATCACACATTGATGACTATCATTAGTTCAGACTTTTCTGAATATCGCTGCTTATTGGCTTGGCTGCACCAAGCATAAGCACAAGATTGCAGGATTGGTACAATGCAAAAAAGAAGAATGGGGGGGGCAAGGCAGGAGGGAATCCTGTGCAGGCATCTCAGAATAGGTTCCACTGCACAGAGGTCAATCCGCCATCAACTGCCGTCATTAGGTAATTGCCAGGAGTCAGCAGAATGATTTCAAGAAAGGTCAAATGAGCAATTCTGCTCTCGCACACCACCCAAACCCTACCAGATCCATTTCTTCTGTAGGAAGAAGCAGTGTCTGTTGATCTGTTTCAGCCAAAGGCATTCATCCACGTTTGTGGACACACCATACCGTTAAAGCACATAGCTTACCCTCAAGGGTATTTGGAACTGTAGTTTCTTTAGGTACTGGAAATTGCAGCTCTGTGTGTAGCTCTGTAGTACAGTTCACAGCGTTCCAATGTGCTTTAAATGTGTGGTGCTTGCACAACCAAGTCCCCCAGTGGTATTCCAGGATTGGGCCCAACAGTACAGAGTGTGTGTGTGTTAGTCTTAATATTTAGATATTGCTGATCAGAATGTCTACCTCAAACTACCTAGGGAAATATCAACCAAGACGTTTCATGCATTCGCTTCATAGAGATGCGTATGAGATCTGCTTGCCCTTCATATTTATTGACCACTGACCTTGCGCTGAAAATCTATGCTGGAAAATGAGGTTCCAAAGCAACTTAGGAACATCAAGAATAGGAGAGTGGGAACAAGCACAGCTTATCTGACCCCGGTGCTAATTTTACTTTCTCCTACCCACATCCTCTTCTGCTGGCATTCAGGATCTAGGCCAAGGATGCCTTTCATTTGCACTGTTTCCATGTTGGCGTTTTCTTTCTTGAGGTGTGACCAGTTGCCTCAGCTTTTTAAAATTGGCTGTTGTGAAGTAGGAATTCTTATTAATCCATGCTCCTTGCTTTTTCAGTTCTGCTTTTATTCCTGACTCTGTCCATTCTTCAGGGCTGCTTAAGCGCAAAGCATTCTACACACCTTGAGACCAAAGTAGTTTAAGAACCCCTTCTATGAAATCCTCCTTCCCTATGTGCCTTAAAACAACATGTGATGAAGCTCTGCCTAGACCAGGCACCCCAAAACTGCGGCCCTCCAGATGTTTTGGCCTACAACTCCCATGATCCCTAGCTAACAGGACCAGTGGTCGGGAAAGATGGGAATTGTAGTCTAAAACATCTGGAGGGCCGAAGTTTGGGGATGCCTGGCCTAGACTGACCCTACCTTTTGAGGGAAGGCAGGTGTCCACAAGAAATGGGCATGTTTAATTGGTTACGACTATTCAGGTAGGGCTTTCCCAATTCCAGTATTGTAATTTCTTCTTTCTAGATAGTTGGTTTTAAATTCTTTAACTTTTTGGTGGTTGGATAGTAATTCGTTGGCCAGCAGCTTGAGAGCTCTGGCACTATACTATGTTAAGCTTCTGAATTGGCAAATTGAGAACAAACATATGGGGTGGGGTGGGGAAATAATCCCACATGTAGTTGTCGTGGTTTGGGACCCAACAGGCAGGATCCAAGTTTGGGGCACAAGTCACGCTGCTTCATTATTGGTCTTAGCAAGCAATTTCTCTTAAAGCCTTAAGACGCACTGTTCGTGGAGGCTGTTGTGGTACCATCACCAACCCCCAACTGCTCCTTTTGGGGCATGGAAGCCGCAGGGTTTTGCGGTGGTTTAGATTTTAATAATTTGCGCTGCCTGATCATGCCTTCACAAATGGTCAACCTTGTGGACGCTGAGCAGCTCTTTGCCACGCATAAGAGTAACTCGCCTTGAGTTTGGAGTGTGCTGCCTTGCGTGACCCTTTATGAAGATATTTGGAGACAGGAAGAGAAGGGGGTGGGGGGGTGTCACTTGGCAGTAGGTCCCTTTTAGGCAACTGGAAGGTGTTAGTGTACCGCTGACCATCTGTCCCCCTCAGCATTGCTTTTCTCTGCCTTCTGTTTACCACAGAAGGGCTTACCCATGATCTGTAATACGCAGACACGAAATTCTGACCACAAGGAATAATAACATCCCATTTTTGCTTTGTTTCTTCCTATTTCATATTCACAGCATACTCTTCTCTCCTCCCCCAGCCCCCATATTGGCAGGTGCATGTAAAAGTTTGTTGGCTGTATATTTCTTTTATCCCTCAGTAATTTTCTGTTAAATTCTAGGAAAGCAGCCAGAGAGTTTTAGATCAAATGCAGAAGGATGGTTTCTCTCCCCCCCCCTCATTTTGTTAAGCAGACAATAAATCCAACTTTCTCCGAGCTGCATTATTATTAGCATTACCTTCCTGAGCTAGTTAAAGGGTTAAAATTATGGGGAAGTTCAGCTAGCACTTGCAAGATATGGTTGCCTTAGCAACAGGCCTTCTAATCTGGTAGGTGACCTGAGAGACTGTGGAAGATGCAGGGGTTGGTTTGGCATTTCATTATTTCATGAGGGCTGTAGCTCTCCAGCTGGCTCATTTCTGAACATAAAGCTGCTGTTCTTGCCACTAGAATTACTGGCATTCCAAAACAAAATCTTCCAAAGAGAGGGAAAAACCTGTTTTGGATTTCACAGACCAATGTGGAGAAAGTCCAGCTAGGCTTGTGGCTCAAGCCACTATCCTTTTTGTTGTTGTTGTTGCAAACCAGATTCCTCTCAACCCCCCCTCCTCCCCACCTCTAAAAAGGTGTGAATTTTTCAGTTTCTGCCAAAGATTCTTCCTTATTATCACAGAGTGACAGCCTGGAGAAGGACGGGAGGTTTTATTCGCTGTTGCCTATTTATTTATTTATTTATTTGTTTGTTTGTTTGTTTGTTTTACTTATGGTTGATCTTAAATGAAATGTTAGCAGTCAAAATGCCAAACAGTTTGCTTGATGGCGCCAGTCATTTATGCTTGCATGCATGGTGCTTCTGAGATGATGGCCATTCCTTTGAGTTGATAGGGACAAGCACTTGGTGGATAAGGGCATGTGCATTTAGATCACGACCTTCAATGATGAGTATTTATCCCCCCCACCCCCCCTACCCCGGTCAGGTTGCCGGAAATAGGAGAGCCACATAAACTGAAGTTCAATTGAGAAAGAAGGGAAGAGGAACTTGGTTCACACAAAATGACCGTCTCCTCTCCGTAGTGAAAAATGGAGTGAGAAGGACCATGTGGGTTGGCCCAGCCACTGACATGCCACGTGCTGCTCATGCATGTGGTGGAAGCACCTGCTTGCCCATCTGGGCATCCTAATGGTGTTCAAAGGGGTTGTCCTTGCTTATACACATTGGGCTAGAGTCTCTCCCTGCATGGAGGAGTTTTCCCTGCATTCTGTCAGGGCTGGAGTTAGATGTCGGACAGGACAGAGAAGCAGAGTCAGTTGTCAGTGAAGTTGTTGCGTACAACTCAGCACTTCCCAGAACGTCTTGCCCCTATAGAATAGTTGCCAGGGCTGAAGGTCCCTGCCTTCCACCCTTTCTAAGGCTCCTGTCCTGGATGTTTCCCAAGCAAACTGTGTCTGCCCACCTATGACCCCTGCCTGCTCTCCTCATTATCCTGTATGTTCTTGGAGACTAGAGGGGAGGGAAGCTTGTTGCAGCCGGAAATTCTTCAGCAGTCTCTTGACCCCCGCCTCAGAGTATGAACTATTCCTCGTCACAGGTTCCTCCTGCTCACTGAACCCTGTTGTCCCTTCAGTATCCACCACCTCCTGCCAATCTTCCCACTCTCCTCAGCATCCCACCATCAAACCCTGGGCTCTGGGATTTCTTTTGGGGGTTCCCGACTGTTGCCTTGCACCATTCTTCTTCGTCCAGTCCCTGACACATAAATCGGTACCCAAGGAGAACCCCTTCCCACACCATCTAAGCATATTCCTACCAAGGACACACATCAACAGTGGATGAGCTAAGCCGCATTTTTTTGCCACCACTGGAGGTTTGTGTGTGTGTGTGTGTGTGTGTGTGTGTGTGAGAGAGAGAGAGAGAGAGAGAGATGTGTGTGAATTGTGTGTATTGCTTTCTCTCAAAATGGGATTTGGTGCACTCCCAAATGGTTACGCCATTGCCACTAGAAAGGAGGAGACATTCGGTATGTGGATATTGTTGGAACTTAGATCTCATGTTGATGGTCAGAGTGTCTTTTGGGACTGGGGAAATAATTTTCTCATTGGACAGATTGGCTGGCGAACATGTCGTGTGTCCATCTCTCATTTTGTCCCCTTCCTATTCAGTTTAGAGGAGTGGCATTTATCAACTTTCAAAGGCTTATTTAATACGTTGTCGTGATCTCTTGACAATTAAATTCCCCTGGTGCAGCCTTCCCCAAACTGGTGCCCTCCAGATATTGTTGGGACTCCCAATTCCCATCAGCCTCAGCCAGCATGGCCAGTGGTCAGGGAGGATGGGAGTTGCTGTCCCAACAGTACCTGATGGACACCAGTTTGGGAAAGGTGGTCCTATTGTATGTATCTGCTGTCAGGCTCTAAAGGATTCTACTGTGGAAGGGGCAGTTCAAAATCAGGCTGTTGAGGTGCCCCCAAGATTATGTCAGATATTTTTCTTATACTCATATTCCTCCTATGAACTATTCTTCCATGGACCAAAAATCTTGGAATTGGCCCTTCATGCAAGCTATAGTGATTGTGCTGCTATTCAGTTTCTCCCAAATGGTATTCAAGTAACCCTGGAATGGCTCTGGTCCCTTGATGGTTGCTTGTGTGGAGAAACAGAAAGGCACTTCTGATTTTTCAGCTGCTTCAAGTAGCTGTGAATTTCTGGTGAGTAAGCAGATGGAATTGGCCTTAAAGTATTCTTCCCATACATCAAGCACTTTCTCATTTTCGACATAGGTTGTGCCTTTTGATAGTTGGTCCTAACTTCTACAAGGCTGCTGTTGAGGATTCTTATATGAAGAATATCCCCAGTGCTGCTTTGTCAAGTTTGCTTGTCGTGAGGCTGAGGATCAATACTCATACTAATGTGCCTATAGGTTTATTACGCCCGATCCTTAAATTAATTTGCTCCAGGCCAGCTTTGAGGGTTCCCACTTTGGGATTCACTCACACTTAAGCTGATCACACTTTCTTGCTTTGGGCACCTATACCTGGCAAAGGTGAGTTATGTAATTCTGAAGCTTGCACTTGTAGCATTCGGAATATTGACTAACTCCGAAAGGTGTTTCCTCATTTGTTCTTTTGTTTTCCAAATCAGATATTTTAAGTAGGGATGCAACATTTTGTTGAGTAGATTGTTTCAGTCGACTTGAAAGTTAATCCTATTGGACATGATTTTTAAAATAATAATAAGAGGGGAGGAGAGAAGGGAGGACAGCCAGGGAGAGAGGGAGGGTGGTAGGTGATTGGGTGCCTTACATGCGTTCTCATGTGTTGGAGAAGGAGACTGGAGCAGCTCAGAACAGTCAGTTGGGCCCCCCCAAAATATTGGGGGGGGGCACTGAAGGGGTCTTGGCCCTTTAGAGTTGGTGCATGTTATCTTCCTTCTCTCATGCAGGAGGAACACCTCTTCTAAGATGCTTACTAACACACACTTGTTCCACCACCTAGAAACAAAAACCATGCTTACTGATTCTGAAATGCCATATGCAGATTTATGCAAATATAATTGATTGACTAATTGAGCAACTAACACTCCTACAGTTAATCAATTGACGTTCTTTAGTTAATTTTTAGCTTTGCACCAGATTTGCACGTGTCCTTGCTGGTGCCCACTTAGCCATTGGTTGTTGTTTTTAATGACTTGGTCTTGACCTATAAATCTCTGAATGGCAGCTCCTTGGCTCCTTGAGATAGTGAGGGACATGGTTTTTGCAGTCAGAAGAGCTTGAGCTTTTAGTCCTAAAGTTTAATTGAGAGCTGTTACTGGCAAGGGTCTGGGGCAGTAAGTTCTGGGAATCGTCTTGAGCTTGGCAGAGCCTGGCCTTGCGGCTCCTCAAAGCAGACTGAAAGCCGCCAGCCAGCTCTTGAGTTCAAGAAGTTTAATTCTGTATCTGTTTGGGTTTGAATGGAGACAATGGCTTCCTAACCCACTAAAGGGGGTTAATTAACGCAACCACCCAAGCTACTGCTGTTGCGAATGGTCACTCTGTTAATTTTGCATACATTTAGGCTTTAATTGAATTTTAGCTACTCCTTGATATTTCATGACTATTTGACTCTACAATTCTCCCTCCATCACTCGTGAACATATACAGTAATATATACCCGCTAACAGAGGACACTTTGTGCATTGGTTGAAGTGGACGAGCTCACAAAAGCTTATGCCTCAGTAAATCTATAAGTCTTTAATGTTCCACAAGACTGTTTTACTGCAGCATGCTAACACGACAATCCCTCTGGACTCTGACATGTGTATATCTTTCAAATTAAGCATATCTGCATATTTTCTTATTGGGAGTAATTCTCTCTTTGCAACTCATGGGTAGGCGTGAGGACAAAAATCCCCCCCCCGCATTTGCCATTGCCCCTGCATTTAAAGTTACACCTGCAGGTTTAACGTAACGACAGCTAAAATGTGCAGGATATTGATTTGTGTCCCTAAAATATTTTTTTGCACAAGTGTGTTTCAGTCACTTAATGTGTGGCTTAATATTTATGTTGAAGGTTTAGTAATCCGTAGAGTTATTTTTGATTTGAAACAAGTTGGAACCTTGAATGTGCAGAATGTTTGTGAAATTTAGAATGTTTTTAGCAGGGTATGGCAGCTAGATGGATATCAAGAAGCAATATTTTGCCTTATAGTTGTGTGCAAACCCAGGTTTGTGGTGGTTGTCACTTCAAACAAAGCATGAGTTGTAAGCCAAGAACAAACCTTGGTTGCAGCTTGTAGCTTGTTTGGAATGAACTTGTAGTAGCACTAAGCCCAAACCATGGCTTCGCCCCTAATAGCATAGTAGTAACAAGGTCAGGGGGAGGAGAGAAATAGCCACGATTTTAACTCAATGCACCAGTACCTTGGTTGGTTCATGCTTCACATTTTGCAGACCTTTGATTTCTGGTAGATTTTTCAGATTGAAGTTAGCCCATCCACTAAACATCTGCTGGGCTTTTCAGTGATGTGGGTAAGGGTTTTAGAGAAGCTGCAGGCACAATTATCTTGCAGCCCAGTGCCAAATAGCTTGTGATGCAAAAATCTGTAATCTTGACTCAAGAAAAAAGAATAAATCTCTTTAGAGGAAAAACTTGCATCACCAAGTTTTGTTTCGTTGGAGGTCACAGCTGAAATTTACAGCCAGTCTTGAAATGTCACCCATTTCAGTACCAATGAATATGATGTCAGCAAAAGCCACTGGCTGAAATGCTGCAGTGGGACAAACTGCAGCAGTGAGACCTGTAGCCAAACTGCAGCAATGTGGACAATTGCTGTGTGTGTGTGTGTGTGTGTGTGTGTGTGTGTGTGTGTGTGTGTGTTAGTTATTTAAAGTGCCAATGTGCCAAATCATGTTGTAGCTGTACAGCTGTACATGCAAGAAAATAAGCACTCCCTCTCTCCCTACGTGTAATAATAATAATAATAATTGCAGTTACCATCTCCATATCACATTGCTCCCTTTTATTTTGATTCACTTAGCCCCTCCGCCAAAAGTCATATCATCTTGTTAGTAGCAATATGTCCTTAAGGTGTCTGCTTTTAAAAGTTTCTATCTGAAGGCTGAGAAGTACCAGATAGTACCTGTTGTCTATCCCAATAAGACCCTGCCTGCCCTACTAAGGCTGAAATCCTAACTCAGCTTATGTGGGAGCAAGTCCTATTAAATTCAGTAGGACTGATTTCTGACTAGACATGGTTAGAATTGTTCTCTGTGTGTAATGTCATTGGCTCAACAGTTTCTTGCTAGTTGACCAATGCAAACAGACACATTCCATATCATTAAAAGTATCTTGCTGGAAAGTTTGGATCAGGATTCCCCCTCACCCCAGGATATTATTAGTGTTCAACAATTATGATGAGTTATTCTCTGTGACAGATGGAAACCCATCTTAGATAACCTACATGCCAATTATTTCCTGGTAGGAATGAAGTTTCCCACATGGAGCCCAAATTTGATTGTTCAGTCCTTTTCGAACCTTTAGCCCAGTTTTCTATGATGTTGCTGCTTCTCCATAGTCCTGAATTCAGCAAGATTTTTCTTTGCCCCTGTAGACATTGCAGAGTGTTTTAGCTATACAGTGGTACCTCTACTTACGAATGGTTCTACTTACGAATGGAGCTCCGTCCGCCATCTTGGATGCGGTTTAGATTTTTTCTACTTACGAATTTTTATATAGGGTTGCTTCTACTTACGAATTTTTTGTCCCAATGCATTCCTATGGGATTCGACTTACAAATTTTTTCGACTTACAAATGTGCATTCGGAACGCATTAAATTCGTAAGTAGAGGTACCACTGTAATAAAATTGTGGTTTGCCTTGTCCCATTTAACTAACCTTTTCACAGGTCTCAGGAGCTTTCCCTACTTAATGCTTGCCTAGATCCAAAGCATGCCCAAGTAAAGGGTTTGGTGTCCTTTGAATATTTGGAAGGCTCATAAGCATTCATTGGTCATACCAATGAGCTTTGAAGTCTTATTTGTATCTCTCTGGCATAAACTCTTGCAAAGAATTGAAGTCTGCCCTGGTTAAGTGGCCAATAGCTGACATAACTGAAACATCAGGGAAGCATGTGCCATGGGGTTTATGGTCCAGACTCTTATGAGAGCAGTCTCTTATGGGGGGCATCTCTAGGACATCAGCCCAGACAATAGTCAGCACCAAGCACTGCTAGGTGGAAACTTAGGTTTCTACGGACACAGTCTTTTAGTTATGGCTTGAAGTACCTTCCTGCCATTTCTTACTCCTGAGGGCGGAGGTTCTCCATCCCAAACCTGCCTTGTGTCTAGTTTTTTGCTTTAGTATGTGAACTTCAGTCACCAGCTCTTAGCTTCCTTGGAAGAAAAGCAGGAAACAAATAATAAATAAATTCGAGGTGGTTGTTGTTTTGTTTTTGCCTCCTGGCATCCCAGAGAAGAGAATTTTTTAAAGGGTTTTGCTGAAATGTCTATGTTGTGTTGAGAAGAGGGTTTCTCAGTACTTTTAGGATGCTTCCTTGTTTCAGATCAGAGCAAATCTACTTTTCTCTTTAAAATATCATCTCGGCCAAGAAATCACTCGGGTGATCTTAAGCCATTCTCTCTCAGCTTTTCACCTGCAGTATAGGGATAATAATACTGATCTACTTTGCAGGGAATAATTCAGCTGATCTACAATTGAATGCTTAAAGCGCTTTACAGTGTATTCAAAGTACTATATAAATATTAAGAATTATTACAAGAGTAGACTCATGCACAAATTTCATTTTGTGTTTTATTTCAAATAATAATTAAACTATTCTTTCCCTTCAAGTGGTTTTTGCAATTTATTGGCTTGGGCAGTACAGAAGCATAACAGTTAGCATGTCCTCTCTGTATGGGAAAGGGTTGGTATTACCCCACCAAAAATAATAATTCTCAGCCACTGCAAATGACTTTGCTAATAAAAAGACATGTATAAACTTTAAAGAACTTTACTCGAGCTCCTACTCACCACAACATTCACTAATAATGTGAAGCGGAGAAGCTGAAGTGGAAAACCCCCTTTCTGTGCCCTGCAAACCCCAGGTCAAATAGTTCATGACCTAATTATTTTTCCAAATTGCGCATGTAGCATGATTTGCTTGCTTTGGG
This sequence comes from Zootoca vivipara, assembly GCF_963506605.1. Lineage (NCBI taxonomy): Eukaryota > Metazoa > Chordata > Lepidosauria > Squamata > Lacertidae > Zootoca > Zootoca vivipara. The sequence continues at coordinate 39,125,512 of NC_083282.1, forward strand.
CTATGTCATTGACCTACTCATATGTGTTCATTGGTTTTGCTGTTTGCGGCATCATAAGTAATATGTGTTATTTTGAGTAATGGGTACTGGTTAAATGAGGAGTTGAAACACGGAGTTGAGTGCAGCATGGTAACTCATCAACAGGGCTAGACTCAGAAGTGCCTAGTTGTCCAAGAACAAGAATAAAGTTTAGAAGCTGCACGGGGATTACAAGCTCCCCGTTCAAACCCAATACTTTAACCTAGTAGCAATGCATATGGTAAGTTGTTAAAGTCAACAGTGTGAAGGAGTACCATACACTTCTATTCTGCCTTTGGTCCACTGAGTCAAGGAGCAGAGAGCTGTTGCAGTGCTGGAGAGGCAATGGGAGTGCAGTCCTCAGCACCCCTGTTTCTGAAGAAGCCTCCTTTTACAACAGTGGAGTCTCTAAGGCATGAGTATTCACTCTGCCTTCCATCTTATTATATGCTATTTCACACTAAGCAGGCAAGTGTACAATGCACAAGTCCGCTGCTAGTGGGGATCAGTCACCCTCAAATTCATATTCTTCCTGCTTCCTATAGGCCATTTTTGCTCCCAGTGTTATCTGTTACATAAAGCCTTGAAAGGATTAAAATTTTATGAGTAAACCCTGTTTCATCATGCGAGCACACACAGTCTAGTTAAAAACAAAATTATCGGAGCACGGAACAGAAATAAAGCACATTCCCGTTACGCTGGGTTTGTTCCTGCAAAACTAATTTCTGCCCCAGTATAAAATACGTAATCAATAGTCGGTATAAATTGAGTATGCTATATAAAGCTAGGCAAAGTAAATGAATGTTGCAGAAAGCATGCATGGCTGAGCCATAATAGTACCTATTTTTACAAGGCAAGTGTCATTGGTACAACCCCCTTATATAAGCTATATACCATATGGTGTTGTGCAGTGATACTTGTCTTTTGAAACTAGGGACCAATATTTTATGCAAGTCCTTGTGATGGAGTGGAGAGTGTGAATATGCTTCTATCATTTGGATTCGAGAGTTGGTGTGCCTTTCAGTCTTAGCTTCAAAATTTGTGCTTCCTTGTTGCTAAAATGCACACTTGTAAAATGTCAAATCTTTCTCCCAAATACTAATTTTAAGAATCTCAAGCAGTATATGCTAGCAAAAGTTGTATCACGTACCAAAGGAAAATATGAGGTATTCTGCTAGCCAAAGAAGTTATTCTGAGGGGTATGTTCTAACAGCAAGCACACACAGAAGATAGGAACTCACCTTACAAACTAGGTGCCGTTCAAGTGTTTGTGCAGATTTAAATACGTTTATTGGTGCATATCACTGACGTTCCATGCATGTTACCTTGACATCTGCTGCCATTAAAACAATTTATTTCCCACAACTCTAGAAAAATTTAACTCGATGAAAATAGAACTTAGAAAAGCTCACGAGTTAGTTGGTGGAAATGGGAGAAAGAATACCTTTCAAATTCTGCTCTGGCTGAGCCTTGTTAGTAGAAAAGATTAAAAATGAAAAGTATTGCTACTGTTCCTGGGGCCCTGTAAACATCTGCTGTGTTCTGCAAATGAACAGATTGATTGCTGACTTCACCTGGCTAGCCGAGTCTCTTGGTAAAGACTGAGTCAGACTCATTATTATGCTTTCATGCATTGACGTAAGAACCTCTGAGTTATGAATGGGGTGGGACCAAGCCCATTGGCTAGGGCCAGGCTGCAAGACAACAATGAGGTGACCATATGTAACGCTCCAAGCCCATTTGAATTCTCAGTCACTCTGTGGGTGGGTGTTTCCCAAATATATGCAGTCCTTTTAACTCACAGTTTTCTTATGCAGAGGCGACTGACACATGGATTTACAAAGAGCTGTATTCAGTCTTTTTGCGGAAGCATCTGTGTTGAACCTTACAGTTTCAGCTAATGTCCCATTCCTATAAAAATATTTCAGGGAGGTGAAATCAACTGTTTAGGTAGGGCTGAAGAAAACAGCAATGCCAGCAGCTGACCATTCGAAAACCCTAAGCCAGCGGTGGGCAACCTTTTGAGCTTGGTGTGTCAAAATTTGCCAAAAAACCGAGCATAACTCGGGTGGTGTGTCACTTCGAGGGAAAAACCCCATAATTTCGTGATATTTACAGTTTAAATAACAAAAATGTATAATTGTAATATATAACTGTATTTAATAAACAAAAAACTAATTATTTAACCAAACCAAAAACCCCTTATTTATCACAAAGTGCCCAGAGTTGTTGAGCTTTTTGGGGGGAGCTGCTGACCAAAGTTTTGGAGGTTTCTTTGGGGGATGCAAAAGTTGCTTTGCTTTTTTTGGGGGGGGTGCCCCAAAGCTGCTGCGCTTTTTTTGGGGGGGGGAGAGAACAGAAATAAACGATGACGGTGAATAATACCTTCGCTGGAACTAACACGCAGCACCGACATAGTCTGCCAAAGCGCCAAAAAACCAGCACAGAACGGGTTAAAAAATGAACGCTGTTATACCCAATCATCGTCTGCCAAAGCGCCAGAAAAAACAGCACAGAAAGGTTTAAAAAACCAATCTCTGGCTACCAGCAATAACAACAAAGGATCCGGGTTTTAACAGCGGAGGAGTGGGAGAACAAATGGGGGGTAAACAACAACAACAGCGCGAATGGGCTGATGGGGCGCGTGCCAGCAGTGAGGGCTCTGCGTGTCACAGGTTCTCCATCACTACCCTAAACACATGTCACAAAGAAGCTCCACTTTAAAAAATTGGTAACCACAATGGACTAGGTTATGACTAATCCTGCATCCAAACATGGGGTTTATTGAATTTAATTCACACCACTGGGCGTGTGGTGTGGCACAAGGACCCAACGTCATTGGGAATGTTTCTACTCCCTCACCCTTTTTGGGCATGGTTGCTTCTGTTTTCCCATGATTCATTGCGTGGAATGCCAAAATGCTGCCCAAAATTTCATTATTTGAACAAAGCTCCTGCAATATTAGGAGTCCCTAGCCCCCCCCTGGAAACAGTTCACATAAGTGAGTACAAAGCTTTCACTAGATTTTGCCAGATTTCCAGATGTTGGGTTTTGTTTTTGTTATTTTGGTATGAAAGACCACATAGAACAAACATTAACCGGTAAGGAAACATTGGGGAAAGGAAATGAAGTGCTGTCTGAGTGCAGCCTAACTTAGTGGGTCTACCAATGTTAGTGGATCTTCTCAAGGGTATGATTTACTTGGATTTCAGCATTGCTTATTAAGCTGAGAATGAGTGTCATCTTCCCATTGTGTTGCAAGTTTTGGTGCTTCTATCAGAGCTTGTTGAAGCCACAATTTCCATCTGCATCTGAACCAGGAAACTGATTTTATTTCCTGGTAAGTAAGCCACATTAAACCACACTTTTTTTGTTTGGATATAAATAATATGGGTAGCAATATGATTTTGCTACATCAATCTTGTGGGACCTTTTCAAAACTAACATTTATTATGACATATGCTTCTGTGGGCTAAGTAATCCACTAAATAGTGGACTACATTTTGTCATCCACAAAAACTTGTGCCCTACTAAAAATTAGTCCTTACTATTTGTTGTATAAATAGTATTAATAATATCATTAGTGTCCTCCATTCAAAAAAGATGCCTGGTTATTGGAAGGTTTTCTTGAATAATAATTGCACTGGACTAAAACCCTTGGAGCATGTGTGTGTGTAAGGAATCTGAGTTTTGGGTAATCAATTAGTCCTCTGTATGGTTTTTGTTTGAAATACTTAACACTGCATTAGCCTGAAGTGCAGAGAGTTAATAGGAGGATCATGTGTGAAAAGGGCTCCGTAGATGCATCTTTGTGATGGGAATAGGATTTATGATGGAGATGGAGAACCTGTTGACAGACTGTCCAGATCAAATGCATGACAAACATGGTGAAGAAAGAACCCTTTGTTCTAAGCGTCCTGCATTTTACAGTTCAGAACACAAACTGCTTACTGAAGCAGACATTGAAGCTATAGAGCATGCGCTTGCACACACACACACACACACACACACACACACACACACACGTGCGCACACACACACACACACACACACACACACACACAGTGATCACTGCTCTTCCTGGTGAAAGTTACCTGGAAAAAAAAAGAATTAACTACAGCATTTGGTGGCGGGGGGCAGGGAGAGAAGAAATTAAATCTTGTAAGCCCTCCTTTTAAAATATCTCTGTTCTAAGTAATGCTTATTTACCAGGTGTCTTTTAACTGGCCGTAACAGTTCAGATGGGTCAAATAACGCTGAGCTGTCAGTGTGAGAAGTTAGGTGTTGCATATCAGGCTCAGAGTGCTGCTCGGTGACATGCTTTGTCTCTGGCTATTTGCAGGAGTGGCAGTAATTCAGGACAAATGCCCTCCTGGGACTCCATCTGAGACCACCAAGCTTGTTTTCCCAGCAACCTCTGTCCCTGAAAGGGGAAAAGGTAGAGCATTGTTAAGCCACAGCAATCCATAGCCCTCTAGGTACTTGCTAATTTCAGTGTTTGTGTTCTGGCTGTCAGGACCAGAAGCACAACAGTAAGTTGATTTGTTTTATTCCTGGTTATTGGAAAAGATGAATGGTAGCATGTCACCAAAACAAGGGAGGATCGTGACGTTAGATATTATCTGCTAGGGAAGCTGAAGGAGAATTGAGTAAAAATGAACTTGGCACATCTGAACGCTACAGGACTTTTTCTTGCGCCACGGAATACGGTTCCAGACGACTGAAATGAACCACCATAAAATCAACAGAATGCAGCAGCTACATACAGTTTTAGCACATCATGCCCTAGGCGCCATTAAGTCCTAAATGTACCAGCCCTACCTACCTTGATTGACTGCAGGTAGATGTTGTTGAAGGCCCTTTTCACACACTGCATTCACCTATTTTAAGGCCTGTGCAGGGATAGGAGAGTGCAGAGAAGTTGGACTAAATATGTGCTGATTTGGGTGGGGGGTAATATCTGAATCTGCACCAAGAGTTTGGATTTGATATCCCGCTTTATCACTACCCGAAGGAGTCTCAAAGCGGCTAACATTCTCCTTTCCCTTCCTCCCCCACAACAAACACTCTGTGAGGTGGGTGGGGCTGAGAGACTTCAAAGAAGTGTGACTAGCCCAAGGTCACCCAGCAGCTGCATGTGGAGGAGCGGGGACGCGAACCCGGTTCCCCAGATTACGAGTCTATCGCTCTTAATCACTACACCACACTGGCTCTCAAGCAGTGTTAGAAGCTCAAATATATAAGCTAGGCACCAAATGACTCCCTATTACAGTCGCCAAAATGGAATGCCTAGTTGCCATTTTGGGGCCAGCCTACTCGGAAGTCATATTTTTAAATACGACTTTTTGGTTCCTGAAATTCGTTTTGATTGAGGAGATAAAATATAATGGATAGAATTCTACAGGATGTGTTGCTACTGTGTGAAAGCAGTCCAAATCCAAGCATTCCCAGGCATGCACCTTGCAAGTGGCCAATAGCTGGGTGCATCGTGCTTAGACATGTCTCAGATACTCCTCCTGGTGTTGCAAAGGGGTCTATCTGAGTTTTTGACCAGTGTTAGTTTTTGAAAACCACAAATCCAGAGGAGCTACCCGACAAACATTAGTAGGGAATTGCCTTATGGGAAATAGTTTCATTACTGAATGCAGCAAACGCTTGGCAAGATGAAGCACAGTGAACGGGCAGTTGTCCTGAAACGGACTCTTAATAAGGATCTTCAAATTACTTTTTGTAGAAGCTACAGTTCATCTTCTCTAACAGAGCGGTATTGTGGCATATGAAAAGCCTTGCTCTTTGATGACCAGACTTGGGAGGTTGCTCCAGAAGAATGTTGAAAGTCTGCATGTATATAAAGTGGGGTTCTTAATCAACCAACTTTCCTGATGCCTGAAAGCACACTTCACACCATTGTCACCCAGTCTACTGACAGGCGTTGTGCTGCATTAGTCTTTTCCCTATTAAAAATGGGCATACTGTATTGTGCCAAAAGCAGGAACTTATTCCATACAATTAAGTCTGGGAGTGTGGCTGTCAAAAGATTGCCTAGAAGGTCCTTCCCCTGTGAGGTTACAGTCTCCCACATTCTGTGATTTCCACCATAAAAAAGCTATATTTTTGAGATGGATGGCATGATCTCAGCCATAGAATTGTACAGTTGGAAGGGACCCCAAGGAATCCTGCACACAGCCATCCCTGGGTGGGCTCGAACCACCAACCTTCCGGTTAACAACCAGTTGCACTGAGCCACAGAGAGCATCCATCTCCACGTGTAATCTGAGACTCCAGTTTAGTAGGATATAGCTTTCCATTTAGAACCAGGGCCTCCACTGTTAAAAAAAAAAGCCACATTACACAGAAGCTGGAAAAGAAGAAGCATTTCTTGATGTTTTTGTCTGTAGTTCTGCGTTAATGTGTCGTGCGAATTGTGGCTCTCATGAGCTATAGACACAGCAACACAGGCAGTACAGAAAATGAAGAGGAGCAACGCTTCCCCCATTTATATGTAATACACAGGCATAAGACACATGATGGAGGATTTGGATATTGATAAACACTATTTATGTGACTGTATCCCCCCCTCACTTCAGATTAATAAACTTTCTACCAGTTCTATACGAGTGCTCAATTGCCCTTAGTTCTGTTCTGTTTTTGAGTTTCAATTTATTCTCCTGGAATTGAGAGGTAGGTGTTAATATGGAGACTAGCTGGCTAGATTTTTGGCAACCCAGAGAGCATCTCTGAGGCACTGAGGTTGTCTTCTCTGTATGCTACCTTTTTACAGCCTCTTTCTATGTCCCCCTCAAAACCTGAGTTAACCTGGTGAACTACAAGCCTCTTGAGTTCCATATACTTCTATAAAAGCCTGATGTTTTTTAGCATTGAGACTTGCCTGAATATCCCAAGAGTTAAAAGCAGCATGTGCAAAATTGCTTTCTGATTTATTATGAGCTGGTAGATCACACCGTTTAGCTAATCATAAGGACTAACGTGATGCTCCCCCCCATGAAGAGATTCTGATTTCTGACCCAGTGGCAGCTGACGCTTCGCAGTCCTGCAGGCAGCAAACTCCATCAGGCTGTGGCTGGATACAGTTAATGGCCACTTTGCTCATGAGATGTGGTCCAGCTTTGTGCTGCAAAGTACATGTAGGCATTTTTTGTATTTCCCCTTTGACACTTGAAGGAGTTCACCGGGTTTCAGTTGCGAAAGGGGAATATTAATCCATGTGAGACATAATGCTAGTCAAACCAGTGTACCGGCTTAATGGGAACTAGGGAAACCCCAAGGAAGTTACTGCTTTAACAATTTATCCAATGGACTTAATTACAGGTGCTCAACTGTACTTGGTTCACCTTTTTCTTCGTGTAGTTCCTCTAAAAAATAAATAAATGAGAAGCTATCTTCAAGCACCTTTGTCAACTGGAATTCAATTGTATCTGGGATATAGTAGACAGTTGCTTTTGAAGAGCAAATGGCAACACTTTTGAAACATGATCAGAAAGATGAAGATCACTTTTTCAATTAGGGTGTAATTGAAAATATAAGGAAGCTTAAGTGCAACTTGAACCGCCTTTATTGGAGTTTAGCCGGATGAAGAGCGACGCACGCTCACACACACACACACACACACACACACACACAGAGAGAGAGAGAGAGAGAGAGAGAGAGAGAAGCATAGCCACAAAAGTAAAGCAATAAAAGAGTAAGAACATAGATTCTCTCTCCCAGCAGAGATTTGTCACCATACAATCTTAACATCATCACATGGCTTACTGCTTCTGAACTTGGTGCCTATTTGCATATATATTTTTGTATCAATTTTGTATCAGATTAAGACTACCTGTCAAAACCTCAGGAAAAAGGATATAGAATTGTTGTTCTATCAAGTGTCGAAACTGAAGCAGGCGTCCGGTTTTACTCATTTACCAATGAGGATTTTTGCTTCTTCATGGAAGAGGGGTGTGGGTGGGTGTGGGTGTGCACGCACACACACATGCAGTGTTTCTCCAAAGCCTCTTCACGGGACACAATGCAAATATTTCAAACTACTCCTATGGGTTCAAAATGTTTCACGTGCATTATCTAGTTGTAACCCTTACAACAACCTTGCAAGTTAAAAAAAAACACACCTAATTATTCTCCATATTGCACATGGTGTAGGCATGGGAACTGGTGCTGAGAAAGTAGCTTGCCTGGTGTGTTCATGGTAGAGATGTGATTGAACCAGAGGCTTCTTGATTCATAGAATCGTAGAGTTGGAAGGGACCACGAGGGTCAACTAGTCCAATCCCCAGTGCAGGCATCTTTTGGGGCTTGAACCTGACCTGAAATCAAGAGTCTCGTGCTCTTTTCCATTTGTCTCCTGCAGGAGGAGCAAGAGCAGTAGCAGCTCTGCGCCGTCCCATTTGGGTCAACCTGATTTTCGGTGTTATCTGGTTAGAGAGAGCATGTGTTGTGTGCAGGGTCCTGTGCACAGCAGCCTCGACTTTGCGGGTTGCCAGATTGTTCTTCTAATTGTGCTGCTCAAGATTTAAACGAGAGGGTTTGTGCAAGGACTTGTTGACAGGCATTCTCCCTGCAGCAAAGGGGCGCCGGGGTGCAGTGTTTAAGCCCGTCTGTACCTTCTCAGCTCCTTTCGACAGCCGAACAGCTTCCAGACTGTAAAGCCTTCTCAATCATCATGAAGCTGGGCGATATTTCGAGCAGAGGGTGACCTGGAGGTGAAAGTCTCGGTATCCCATTACCAATCCCATGAGCCGCCCGACCACCCATTCTAATAAGGTCTAATACACTTGAGAGTCAAATTGCTGCAGACAGAGCTGGAGCAGTTTTGCTTTCTGAAAACCTTTGAATCATACCTAAAATAATTATGCATCCAAAATTGACCGTTCTTCTTCAGAGCATTTTTTTTTTATTTTTACATAATGCCTCGAGGCAGCGAACATATGTGGAATGTAAATCTGAGCTAGTCTTTAGTAGTAGTGAAAGTAGTACAGTTTTTCCACTACATGCTCTTTCATACAGATTATTTAAGGGTTTCAGCGCAGGCAGCTTCTGAGCCAAAACGATGACTTCCCTTTTTTGCAAAGGGGAAGCTGGCCTATAAAAGACCAAATGTATCAGGACAAAGTTAACACGGAAAAGTGTCGTCCCTGAGTTGGCAGACCATGGACCTCCCTGAGGACTGATTTTGGCTGGAAGCCTGTACACATTTACCCGGGAGTAAGCCACATTAAACTCTGCCCGAATTAATTCTTAGTCAACATGTACAGGCTGTACTGTTATTCCTGCTTGGATAAAACCACCTTCCTTTTCAGTAGCAGGTGAAGTGACTCCCCTTGTCTTTCAACTGGCCATCTTTCCCCTTTAAACACTTAATTGCTATCTACAGGGGAGGCAGAGAAATTGCACTTCTGTTGTAATGAAGGCATCCAAGAGGACAGAATTAATGTAGGGTGTTGAACCTTAAACCCCTTGCATTTGCTAACAAGCAGGCTTCCCTATAGCCTTGTGTGTGTTTATGTGTAACGTGTGTCCAGGGGTTAAAAGGAGTTTGTTCTATGTCTAATGTCAGGGAAAAGATCACCTCTCATTCGTGTAGTCTTATCTTTAAAAGGGGGGGGGGCTTATCCATGCAGTTCTAGAAGTAGGCTTGTCCAGAAAAGAAGGTTGAAGGCTTTCTAGGAATCTCATTAAGGCAAGAGACTTTAATTGATCCCTAAACAATATCCTAGTGTTTGAGCACTAGAACAAAAGGCCCTCTTTGCACGTTAAAGTGAAATTAATACCACCATGTTGCAGTAGCATGAAGCTAATGACTGTATATGTATTTGCATCCATGGTTGGATGCTGGTGTGATGTTCCTTCACCCAATCACCCACGCTGTAAAATGCTTAACTGGAAGGAACTTTCCTGTCAATTGAATTAATCTTCTGCTCCAGGATACTCAACACGCCTACTGTGAAAGGGCATTTGTGAGGCCCAAGGGATTGTGCTTTTTCCTCTCTCTTCAATTGAAGATGCGGAAATTAAAATGTGTTACTAGAGGCTTGGCCTTGGGTATGCCCATCAAGAGGAAGATGCAGACGAGGAGGAGGTCCTCCTGCTCGCAATGTCAAATGGATTATCTCTCTGCAGGAAAATGGGGGCAGCAGTGGCAAACGATGTTGAAAGGGTGAATATGTATCTTGGTGTAGAAACACATTCAGCAAACACAGTTGCCAAAAACAGCACAGAATCTAAACAAATGGCCATTGGGGCTCTGTTTATATATTAAAAAGATCAATTACTGTAGGCATGGATGTGGTACACACTCATAATGTAGATAACAGGAGAAGTGGTAACTAGGGTTCAGGTGAGAGGTTCTCTGGTATACGGTGTCCACAATATCACGCACAAAGCAAAGGCTTGCTGTTGTGTGGGGCGTACTTTGCAAGCTGTCAGTGGAAGTATGGCTATAAAACCGTCAGCTAACATAGGTGATTTTAAACAGACCTGCACTTGCAGCTTTTTTGAGTTGAGGCGAGTAGAATGACTGACCACTTTTCTGTTGCACAGAAAGCTCACCTGATGCCAGGTGTTGTTCTTTAACTCTCCCGATGTAACCAGTCGAAGGCTAATTGTAAGCTTGATGTCGTACATTTGTGTTGAGTGGTCTCAGATACCGACACGACCCTTTTCGGTCGCTAATTTTAGGAACGATGCCTAGGAAGATGGGTAAAAGCTGTCACCTCCAATTACACAGAACTTCCCTACTCATAGCTGTCAACTTTTGGATTTGAAAATAAGGGATCAGCAGCCTCACCTGTCCCGGGGACAGTCTACGGTATATCTAAAAATCCAGGATAGCAGTGGGAAACGGCGCTGGAATAAGGGAGTTTCCTGCAAAAAAAAGGGAGGGTTGATAGCTATGTCCCTACTAGGTGCCAGTGGTTCAACTGACCACAGGTGCCATTTGGGGGAAATAATACTCAGCGGAACCAGGCACAGCAATCCCAGGGCTTCGGGGATAGGGGTGGGAAGGAGAAATGATGACAAGACCCAGGCATGGGATCAAAATGGCCACAACTTTTTTGATTACAGAGTCGGTAGGCTTTGGCATAGGCATTGGGTGTGTATCCTGAATCAGCCAGCCCATTTGCTGGGTGGTTATTCCTTCAGGGTTGATCCTGGGTTTCTTTGTCTGTCAGGAGAGAGAGAGAGAGAGAGAGCGACCACGCCGCCTTGCTCTGTGCCACTATACAGAAATGCTCCTGGCTCATTTTTTAAATGAACAGAACCATTCTCTTAAACGATTCCTTTGTTCATTTGCATGCTGCTATTTGTTTCTAAATTATATTTAATAATGCAAGCTCCTCCAGTGTAACTTGCTTTGACATCTTGAAGTGTGATGAAGGGATTGGAAGGGGCTGGATGAAGAGCTGGCAGACTAGGTTCAAATTTCTATTCTCCTCTGAAGCTCTCTACGTGATCTTAGGCCAGTCACCATCTGTCAGCCTAACCAACCCCTCTCAGTGCTGTTGTGAACATACAAGGGAGAAGAGAATCCTATCTACACTCCTAACCTTTTTGGAGGAAAAGGTGGGATTCAAATGTAATGAATAAATATAAACCTGATTTAGCACTTAAATTTCTGCTTATGCAGCTTCAACCCCTCACCCCCCACGCATACCCCCACCCAATCCACATCCTAGAACAGATTTAGGGGTTGTACAGGGGGGGGGGCTGAATGTCCCATGGTGCAAGCAGAAATCCCTTTGCTGAAGGATCATTTGTGTAGCACTACACTGTATAAAACCCATTAAGGGAAAACTGGCTTTCCTCAAGAATGAAACATAACTTCAGGGTCTGGAACAAGGAGCCCAGTTTAGGGAACATAAATATATGATAAATCCAGGGTCAGGCACTAAGGGGTGAAAACAGGAACCTGGTCCTTCTCTCAGGGGGCTGTGATAGGTGCACAGTTCCCATCTCTTTACTGCCACTGAATCTGAAGGGCTTTTCCACACAGTTGGAACTTTTAAGAAGTTGCACAGTAAATTCATGCTTTTCTCATCATTTGAGCACAATCTGGGCCTAAGTTTGTTCTTTTGCTCCAGAAATATTGCAGCTTGGGCAGCATTTAACCGCAGCTGTCATCTGGGGGAAGGTGATATTTATCATGCTCACTACTGTTACTGGCGATAACACTGACAGAGTATTTCTAAAGAGAACAAGTGAGGTGACTCTGTGGTGTTCTACATGTTTTGAAAAATCTGCACGTGACCAGAGAACACTGAGAGCCAGCCTGGATGGCCAGAGTTTGGCCATTGAGACCAAGCCTCAGGCTAATGAACTTCTTTCTGCCTCTGATATTCGCGCATTCGGATTCCTTGTGGACTTTCAGGGTCCCAGCAAACCATAGTTTTGCCTGTTTGGGATTTAACAGTAAATTGTTGTGTGTTGTGAACAAGAGAGACTTTTTTGGGGGGGTGTTGAAGCACATGAGAGAGGGCAGAGGGAGCACATGAGTCTGAGGCTCTAGATTCAGTTACGTACGAATCAAGCTATAATCACTGAAAAACACCAGACTTTTTTTTTTTTAAAAAAGGGAGTTCTTCACCATTTTGCATCATAATATTTATATACTGCTTAATGTGCAAAGTCCCTAAGCAGTTTACATAAAACATGGAAAGATAAGGAAAATAAAAAGGTGAATGGTATAAGAAAAATGGTGCTTCTGTTGAAAGGCCAGTTTCATAATTTTAATTCTGGAAGCTGTGTGTTGCTTTGCCTTACATGGGAACACACTTCTCGACATGTGGAATAGCTCAGTTGGTACAGCATGAGACTCTTAATCTCACAGTCATAGGTTCAAGTCCCATGCTGGGCATGTTTCCTGCATTGGGTTGGACTAGATGACCCTTGCGGTCCCTCTATGATTGTATGTTTTATTTTTATTTTTTTAAAAAAACCAAACATACAGGGAAGAAAGCTCTTCTCTCTCTCAAAGAAAGTGTCAGTGTGTGTTAATTTTTGCTCTCTGCAGCCTTGACAGCCAGAAACTTGTTATGTTTTGGAACCGTAAACAGGGGTTCTGGGGAGTCTAAGGGAACTACTGCAATGGAGGCTAATCTTACCCATGGTACAATTACAGGCAAACAGATTGTTAGAGGACCTCATTGGCCTTAATTTGCCCTTTTTAATGAGACTTTGGTATGTTGACCTCATTTTGTTTCTGTCATATAACTGTTCTGCCATTTGACAGCAGATTGGGCAAGATAAGAATATGTAAGCAGCCTCCCTGTTCTGATGACAGTTTTCTGAGACTTTGCACTTCCCTTTATACCGTTGCGTGCTGTGAGCTTGCTTTTCTTTAACAGTTTTTAGAGCACTGTTTTTCTGTTTATCCTCGCTAATATTGCATTGGTGTGTTGCCTGCATGTTGCAGTTAGGACAGGTAATGAAACTAACATAAATGTGCCAAAGTTACAAGTATAAGGTATATTTGCATGCAGGTCACAAGGCACTTTCTTGATGCTTGTATTGATAATAGTTTAGTATTTACGTTTGTTTGTTTGTTTGTTTGTTTGTGTGTTGTTGTTGTTGTTGTTGTTGTTGTTGTGTGTGTGTGTGTGTGAGAGAGAGAGAGAGAGAGAGAGAGAGAGAGAGCGCACTTTTGGGTTTCTAGGAACAAGCATTCATTCTGCAGTATACAGACTCCAGTTTTTCTAGCTCTTTTGAACTGCTCTTTATGTGAAGCCCTAGCTGCAACTCTTGAGTTCTGACTCAGTGCACATGCCAGAGATGTGTGCATAGAATCATAGAATTGTAGAGTTGGAAGGGACTCCAAGGGTCATCTAGTCCAGCCCCCCGGCAATGCAGGAATCTAAACACACAGTCCCCCCCCATCCAATTTGAAACAATACGGGGCCTGCGTAGCTTTGCAAATGTGCTAGCACCATTTGGAGCAGTGCCCAAGCTTCCTTCATAGTTCCCAGCATAATGTCCCGCCATGGCAGACAGACTCAAGCTGTGGGAGATATGAGTGGGGTGGTTGGGGCGAGGGGTTTAAATGCGTGATTAGTTTTATTTTAAAATAGCAGATTAAGAGGACTTGAGCATTTACCTATGTGCTTAAGCCTCATTGGTTTCAATGGGGTTTGGGCAGGTCTGAGATCATTTTGATTGTACTCACAAATCAGACATGTCAGCGTAGAAGCAAGCAAATTGCATCATGGGCACCATTAAGAGAAAAATCATCTTGACAGCATGCTAATATTTTCGGTTGTATCCCCTGCTTAGGCTTACTCTGAGTAGACTCGTTGAAATGAATCAACCTGAGTTAGCCATGTCCATTGAATTCAATAAGTTTACTCCGGGCAGTACTAGCATAGGCTAGTACTTGTGGGCTAGTACTTGTGGGTGGAATTTCAGAGTAATGAACGTTCCATCTGCACAAGCATTATTCCTCCCTTCCCCCGTACGCTGCTCTTGGGGGGGGGTTCCTCCTGACCCAGATACCCAGAGTTGCTTTTGGGTGTGTGTGATGGAGCAGAAGTGATTGTGCCGGGCTTCTGCTCAGGGTTCAAAATCCCCCGGGCGCTAAGCACATATCGCTACTGGCACAGGTCCAATTGCGACTACATGGAGGTTTCTGGGCGCCAGGTTGGCGACTGACATCTCCATTGAGCTTACTGACTCACTCGCAGCCCTCCATCATCTCATCGAGGAAAGTTAGTGCAGGGCTGAGTAACAGATATATTTGACTGTGTTTCAGCCTCTCCACAGGCCACCCAAATGGAACTCAAAAATCGGTTTTAAAATCTCTGCTATAGTTAATTAGTTAATACCTATAATTAACTATAGCCCATAGTTAATACCTTTTCCATTTCCACTGTGTGTGTTTCTCCTCCTTGCATATTGGGACAAGTGAATTGAATTGTAGAATTGTAGCGTTGGGAAGGGTCCCCGATGGTCATCTAGTCCAACCCCCGGGCGAATAGACATCATGTTGTGGGAAGCATAGCCCAGGTTTAAGGTTCCGTTTGGCACCTAGCTTATATATCTGAGTTTCTAACACTGCTCCAGCTCACAGGGCTCCTTGGTTGAATCTGCCCATTATTTACTCAATTTCTATCACACACACACTCCTCCCGAAAGAGCCCAGGCACTCCACCATGGAGATGACAGTGGTGAGATTTGAACTAAGGATTCCTGAGTCATAGCGAGTCTCAAAGCCGTCACACTGCAGCAATTCTTAGTAAGTCCAAAGCGGAAGTTCAAAGTATCCAGAGTGGGGTGCGCAGGCCTTCAAGGTGGCTTAGTTGTGGCTGACTGTCAGGATGAAATAGCTGTCAATCCTGCTCAAACCTGTCACCTCTTTCCCTGGGGACAGACTCAGCACAGGATTACTGGTACTTAAAAATTCATGGAAAAACGGTTCTTATCACAACGTCATAATTGTTATGACTCAGAGGAGCAGAATTGCCATTCTGTCCTGCCTATTTTTCTTACTTTTTATTGCATACAGAGTTCTTAGCGGCAGCTGCAGAATCATTAGAAGGGGGGGGAGCACACACACACACACACACACACCACAGAGCAGTGCTTTATTTATGCTAACTGCTGCATTTGACTTGGAAAATGGTGTCCCACCGGGTCCTGTGGTCAGCATATTATTGCTTGATTGATGGCTGTCGAACTGGCAGTTCTAGGCAGATTGCAGTGGGTGGAGGAGAACAGATGCTCCTTGACTTTAGGGGCTTAGTGTCACCCAAGTCTCAAGACCACATCTGGGGGAGGGGGGAGCAGATGGGAGTACTCTGTTGACGCCAGCTATTCTTCTCTTCCTTTTTTGCCCGAAAAGAACCCCAGCACTCCCCCTCTCCTTCCAAGATAAATAATGCCGCCTTCTGCGATGCTTAAAAGTGGAATGCTGTAGCCCAGGGAAAATGAAGGTGACACCCACCCACACCCCACTTGACACAAGCTTAGCTTGAACATCATTGTGTTCAGCAGTCGTTAAGGCAGTCACTTTATGAAAAACCATTAGTACAGATCTCTAAGGGATATCGGTCTCCAAAAAGCATGACTGCATTGGTTTCCGTGATTATGACTGGGGTTCCAGAACCCGAGGTGGAAAAATATACAATACCATGTTCAGCTGTTACAGAGAACCAAGTGTTGTCATTGGAATGCTCATGCAAATTAGATAAATACCCAGAATCTGTTTTGCGCTGAGGTGGGTTTCTTCCCCGGCCATTTTGTTGTTGGCATCGTGATAAAGGGCAATATAAGAGAGAATTTTCAATTAATGGAACCTGGATGGAGAAAGGTGTGGCACTGATTTGTTACACATAAGCAGCTAAGGCCCTGATCTTCCAACAGGTTGGGTCAGGGCCATGGGATGGGTTGTGGCTGAATCACAGCTGGTTGAGGTAAACGCTGCCACCGCCATTTTGTTTTATGAGGCGGAACTTCCTTTGCTCTTTCTAAGATAAAAACAGAGCATGCACTGCTTTGCCACCTCCTTTTGGCATGGAGGGGAAAGGGAGGGTGAGGTTACCCTGTTTCTCCAAAAATAAGACGTAGCCGTAAAATAAGCCATAGCAGGATTTTTAAGCATTCAAGGAATATAAGCCATACCCCGAAAATAAGACATAGTGATAGGCACAGCAGCAATGCCGGCCCTGGCAGGAGAAGGAGGAAAAAAATAAGACATCCCCTGAAAATAAGCCATAGTGGGTTTTTTTTGAGGAAAAATAAATATAAGACGGTGTCTTATTTTCAGAGAAACACGGTAGAGCAGCACACACTTGGAAGGAGTGGAGAGCATGAAGTAGTGACTGCTTTTTAGCTAAAAAGGAGCTCTGTGTGCTCTTGCCGTAGTTGATCCTTCCACTTCTCCTTCACTCTTCACCCAACACAAGCTTTGGCTGTAGGATAGCGCATAGCACTCTGTACTTACCCAGAGATCCCTGGATCCCTGTCCTTGTTTCCAAGTCATGAGGGGAGGCAGGTGGAGGCACTTGTGCCGTGGCCCTTCTGCCGTTTCTTCTTGATATTCATGATGTTATAGGGAAAGATGGGAAGAGATGCATATCAGGGAGTGGGAAGAGGGAAGTCAAGCTATTGTGGGAGCTTTGGAATCCCCTTCCTCACTGGTTACTGAAGGCCAGCTATGTGTCGCGATCTTGATGCCTGATCCCAAGAACCTTCCTTTGTATCAGTCCCCTGAAGACAGTGGCAAGGTGAGTGAGAAAGGCTCTGTGTTGCAGAAGGAGGCTCAAGGGCCAAACCTGTCCCATCTTTCGATAGGTTGAAATCTACTGAATTGCTTAGTGTTCAAGTTCCTTTCTCTGACAACTGCTTTTCTAAACTTTCTCCATGTGCTTCTTTCCCCCCTCCCCACCCCCTGCAGACCTGAAACATCAAGGGGAGGATGATTTCAGGGTTATGCCAGGCCCTCCTAGTATGACTAGATTCTTGGTTTCAGCTACTCACATGGGCATACTGTTCACTGGTAACAAAAAAAAACACCATGATTGCCACTGAGTTGTGACAGTACTCAGGCTCACAGTCTCCCTGTTCTTGTTTTTCACATGCCAAAGGAGGTGATTGGACATACCTGCTTCCTGCTCTTAAACTATAGTTCCCCATGGCATCTGAACTTACTGTGGTTTGTTTAAACCAGGGGTTGTCCACCTGGTCCCTACCGCCCACTAGTGGGCGTTTCAGGATTCTAGGTGGGCAGTAGGGGGTTCTACGGCACAAGCTGAATCCTCCTTCCATCGAGCACAGGTGGGTGATAAGGAAATTTCACCGTCAAGAAAGATGCATTAGTGAGCGGTAGGTATAAAAAGGTTGACTTCCCCTGGTTTAAACTATAGCTAGTGAGAACAAGCCAGGATCAAACTGGTTTCAGGTGCTCATTCATTCTGAAATGGTAATAGTTCCTAAGTTTGAAAGTCATGGGAAACTGATTAGTTTTAAAACATGAAGCAGATAATTCTGATCTTGTGCTCTGTGGAGAGGAAGTCTGAAGTTGGCTGTAACTCAATTTACATAGCAGGAAGCCATCATTTTCCATTAGGCCTGGACTAAGCTATTCTCATCTATAATAAGCAAGCATTCAGCGGCTGAGACTTTCCCTGCATATTCTTCAATCCAAGCATTTTCCTTCTTGTATAGTGCTGCTGGGAAATATTGTGTGTGCTGGGCTCTGTGCATGCAAATTCATAGATTGATCTTCTGTATCACAGTTTTGATTGCCATGCAAATATTCCTCTTATTCCCATTTTACAGCATTGAGATTGGAAGGGAGAGCACAAAGGTGTTAAGGAGGTTCTTGGTAGAGTACAGATTTCTATAAAGCTCTCCCAGGTCCAAACTAGTTACACACAGTTGATGAAATGTTGTGGTTGAGTTTTAAAGCCATAGTAAATTGTTTTGTATGATGCCTTCTAAAATGACCACAGCACCCCCTCCCAAATTCTTGCATTTATAGCATAAATCATACGTCCCTTGTATAGATGAGTTTTTGCTAGCACAGGGATTGCATGCACAGTATTCAGCATGCTCATATGTTTGTTCTGGCTGTTGTGGGCCACTGCAGTTTAATGGCTGCCTGCACCTGCATACTTGCTGGTTGTATTTTGTAAAACAAGTTGCTAGTTTCGTGGTTTCCTCTGTGTTCTGTGTTAGGATCTTGATGTGCAGTTCTGCGATATAGTTCGTAAATAGCTCGGTACTTAATGGCACTTTGAATTTATATATCTTCTGCTGGCGAACGATGTTACCCTCATTCTCATATTGGGCCAATGCAGATGTAATACCGTATTTTTCCGTCTATAAGATGCCCCTATGTATAAGATGCCCCCTATTTTGGGGGACTCCGATTTAAGAAAAAAATCGTGTATTTTACTATCTGTGTATAAGACGCCCCCCATTTTTTACATTATTTTAAAGGAAAAAACCCTAGTCTTAAACACAGAAAAATATGGTACTCCTGATCTCAAAATTGTGCTTAAATGATCCGGAGCAGATGGAAGGATAGTTGGTGATCAGCGGCTCCTGATTTCCCTGTTTTCCCGTTGTTTAGACTCTGCATCCAGCCAGAGTATAGTATTCTAGTAAATAGCCAAATATGCTGCAAGCCAGGCTTTTGTTTGCTTGGTATTAAATCATCTATTCACCAGCTAGTATTTGATTTAGTACAACAGTGCAGGAAGTATTCATTTCTATATTATTCAATGAACAGCAATTTTCTACTAGTACATTCCCTTGGTACTTTTTACCCAGCCATGCATATACATCTGTTGCTTCAGTCTTTCCCTTCTCAACTTTTCTTTTCCTTTCCTGTAATAGATCAATGAAAGTTGTTCTTGCTCTGTGTGTGTGTACTCTCCCCCCCCCCCAGTCAACATTTTTGTTATACTGTATGTACTACTAGGGGCTTGACTTTCAATCCCAGCTATATCCTGGGTTTACAAGTAAGGCCCTAATTAATCATGGAAGACAAGAGACCTTTTAGCACCCCATCCGATATCCCATCTCGTTACTTTGGGGGACTGAATTTTCACTGCTATTCTTAGGGATGTGAATCATTATTGCGTATAGTTTGAAACAGTGCAGTCATCATATGAGTCAGCATTTTCTGCAAGCTGACTCTTTCAGTTATCACAAACGCCTCTATTGCATGTACATCAGTGGCCATGAAACTTGTGCTACTTCAGGTGAGCAGCAACATTTTTATCTCATGGGCCCTTTTGCTGGCACGGAAATGTCAACTGATAAAAGGTGACCTCGAGCTAAGTCGCTGATACTTTTAATACTTGGGGCAATTGCAGCCATCACCCACGCCTGTTAAAATAGCCTGGGCAAAAGCAGCCCAAATACTGCTCTTACTCTACACAGATTCAGTTTTAGGAGTTTCTTCCATACGTGGTCATCAAGTGCCAGGGCTTGCCCCTCTAATGCTGACCCAGAGAGAGTGGGGAGGGGGGAGAGCACTTCACTTTTCTCCTTAGGACTGAATTATAGTCTAGGAGAAAGCAAAGGCATGGTCTAAGGCAGGCATCCCCAAACTTCGGCCCTCCAGATGTTTTGGCCTACAACTCCCATGATCCCTAGCTAACAGGACCAGTGGTCAGGGATGATGGGAATTGTAGTCCAAAACATCTGGAGGGCTGAAGTTTGGGGGTGCCTGGTCCAAAGCAAGGATGGAGTGAGAACCTGTGTTCTGTCAGATGTTGTTGGACTCCAGCTCCCATTAGTCCCAGCCAGTCTGGCCAGTTGTCAGGAATTATGGGAGTCGGGAGTCCAGCAACCAGGGATAGCTCAGATTCTTTATCTCAGGATTGTGGGTTCGAACTCCACGTTGGGCAAAATATCCCTGCATTGTAGGGGGTTGGACTATATGACCTTTGTCCCTTTCAACTCTACAGTTCTTTGATTCTATGAACATGTGGAGAGCCACAGGTTCTTCACCACTGCTCTAAGGGATGCTGTTGGAGTGTGAGCTAAATTTGTGTACTACTCCTGGCAATCCCAGAATTGCCCTCCTCCTGGATTGCAGCCCGTTTATTTTGTCACACACAAGACGCATGAGAAGATACTGAGAACCAAGGCACTCATGATCTGTGTAGAGGAGCACAAGGTCTTCAGAACTGGATCTTAGAGAGATGTGGTGTGTGCTTTTGTAGAAGTTTCAAAATCAGACCCCCCCTCCCCCCTTGTCTGTCTAGCCTTTTCATATTTGGGGCTAAGTGATAAAATTTGGCACAGTTTCAGATCATCCATCATAGAAATCGCCATCAAGAAACTGCCTCATTTAGTAGATTTACTGACATATTGGAGACATTAGTTCTTAGGAGCTGGAGGTGCTAAATCACAGCAAATCCATGGACTTCATCATCTGCTCAATGCAGAACTTTTCAAACTATGAAGCAGGATATATGACTGCTACATTAACGTTGTATCATTAATCAGTCCTTAAAAACTGGAGTTTCCCCAAAGGACTGGGAGAGAGAGCTCAGGTGCTTTCACTCTATAAATCTGACGTGCCCAGCAGCTGTGGACCTGAACCCTTCCATCCCTATAGTATGCAAAATTATGGGACCATGGCATGATGAATAGTCTGGTTCTGAAGCTATTAGTTTCACTGGGGCTGTCTGTGCATAAACAGGAGGTATAGAAACTTGCTGCATTATAGTTGTTCTGCATTATTTTATATTCTCATATATAGCATGGTAGACTGTTTTTGGAATGTTGGGGAGTGGGTGAAACTATGTTTCTAGTCCTCATGGGTTGCAAAGAAAAGGGTTTTTTTAAATGCAATTTTATTTCTTCTCATGTTCCTCTGCCTCTTCCCGTTTTCTCTTTTCCACTGACACTCCATCCTGTGCATGTTGTGACAGTAGAAGTACATAGATTAGCTTTATAAGGGGTCACCAATATGGTGCCTGTGGACACAGTGGTATCCTTTGAGGTCTCCCTCTGGTGCCCGTGAAGCCTCTGAACTCCTATTCAGCCCACTCAATGTCTGCTTGGTCACAGGGTAGTGATGGCTACCCTTTTCTAAGAGTAGTGCTCTTTCTCACTTCCTTTAGCAGCTCCAGGTCCCTTTCAGGGCTTGGATTAACTTCAGTGGAAATGACCGGAGGGAGACGTACCCATTTCACTTGTTCAAGAATCCGAATGTTATAGTTAAATATCAAGATCAACTTCAAACACATGATCTCCTAAAGATCATGTATGTTGTTGACTTAAAATTGACTTTCCACTCTTTCTCTCTGCCCCACACCCACTGGTGGACCTTCCTGGTCCTCTAATTAATAGTTCATTGGTAATACAGTAAGAACTTGGGTCTGATTTCGCTCACAGTTTAGAGTGGAGATTGTGACGAAGGAGGGACAGTGGTGTTGATTGCTGCCTGCTTGAGCCTGCAAGCATAAGATTTCATATATTGCTTACATACGTCAGCACTGCATTTATGTGCAAACCATATGTACACCATCATGTTTGTTGCATATATGTACATGGGAAACCATACTCCCTCCATAGTCCCCATGATTAATGCCTCATGGGGTAGGAAGCAAGAACAGCCTCCTCTACAAGACACCCATGGGTGCGCTTGAACCCTTGCTGCATTTGCTTGTTGTCTGTATAACATTTCTGAGCTTCCTGCTCATTGCCCTCCTTACTTGAAAATCTAAATGTGTCCACGAACCCTAAAAGGTTGGTGAACCTTGAGTTGGGGAGCAATTGCTGCGGGTGCCCCTTTCCCTTTAGGTGGACTCCCCACACACTTCAGAACCCTGGTTTTCCAGGCTGCTAAAACACATGGGAATCTTACACTCATAGAGCAGGTTGACTGCTGCAGAAAGCCGGCCTCAACTCACAGGCAGTGGCATGGGGTGAGTGTGCCCATCCCTGCTTCTTCCTCTTCTGTGCAATGTTAACCATGCAGAGAGGACTCATGTGCACATGTTAATAGACATTTTAACACGTATCACAGTCTGCTGTTTTTTCCTACATGGAAATAACCACACGTGAAATGGTCTTTTCAGGAATTGACTGGTGAACCTGCCACCTGCTCTTTGCAGATGCTAATTAGTTGTATCATATTCTGTACAGAACCTGCTGGTGGCTTTTGCCCAAGCAAGATAAACTTTTACATGTACTCTGTGATAGAATCTCTCTGTGTCTCTCTGCTCCAAAGACTCCAGTCCTTCGGAGGGCATCTGGATAGTGTTCTGTCATATCTCCATCGGTGCACTTCAAGGCAAAATATCAAGGCTGCTCAACGAAGGAAAGCATATTAGACACGTCTAGCGAGAATATTCTGCTCTTAACATTGAACTCTGCTTCGCCCAAATTTTTAATGTTGCAATTGTTGAGCCCCCCAAGTCATCAAGGGTATGTCTCGGGAAGGTGTTTTTTACCATTCTTAACCCGATTTTTAAATGTGCCTTTCCTTTTAAACCTGTTCTCTGAAATCGAAAAAGGTTCTGTCATCCCTACCCGCTGTTTCCACTGATGCACCACAAAACAGTAGCTGCGGTGCATCCAGAAATGTATTACTGCAGCACATCTGAAATACATGAACTGATCTGTTAAAGATAATGTAATCTCAGACTCTGTGATAGTCTTAACCTTATGCTTGACCTCTGCACTTGGTTTGTTTTCAGCTGAACTGTTCACTTCTCACTAAAGGGCTATCTGACCTGTCATCTGCTGCATGGAAATAATAAATAGAAGAAAATATTGTTGGGGAGAAGCAGCTAGGAGTTGGGTCTTAAGAAAATTCCTATCAGATCCAAATGCTACTCTGCATTTTTTAGGACAGAAACTTGGTTGTAGACAATGACGTTTTAAAAGTTTCACAGAACTTTAGCATTCATTTTGTACTTTCCAGGTGTCTTGGTAGAGACACATAATATATTACATATTGTTCTCCCAGCCCAGCGAGGTAATAAAAAGAAATGATTCATATACAGGCAATCTCTCTAATACAGATATGTAAAAAAGTGTCCTCCTTCCCTACTACGTACCCAGTCAATTAATTTGGTTGTCCATTCCCCTTGCTGTGCAGCTAACTATAATGTGTGGCTCCTCCAAACCTTCTGACCCCAGTAGCAATTCAAAGTGCACAAATATTTACATACAGCAGAGTAGACCACTGTTGTGTGGTTAAACTCATTTGACCATGAAAGCTCGTTTGCGCTCTCTAGATCTATAGTATATCATGATGAATATAGCATACTGTGACAGTTTTGACTGAAGAAGAACCTAAAAGCTGAATAGCCAGGATATTTTTTGCTGCTCTCTTCTGGTGTCTGGCCACTTTCTATTTCTAAAGTTGTTCATTTTATCTCTTGCTCATTATTTCTGCACCTCAACAGCTGATCACAGACCGTTTCAGCATTATATCCCAAAGGAGAACACTCAACCAGTTATGAGTCTTGGACATGAGTTTCTTCTTTCTGCTCATCTGGCAGGGGGAGTTGAGCTACAAACTGGGCTGAACTACACTTTAATGTGCCATCTCATGGGCTGCCCAGTCAAAAACCTGAAACAACTTTCTTCTCCTGTTAATGGAGAGGATTGTTCATGTATCCGAGATACATACTGGGCTGAGAGTCTTCCATGAACTTGCTTCCCTACTGGTTTGTGTATTTCTTCTTAATATTATGAGAATGTGCACCATCTTGTTCAAGGCAGAAGTCCTAGAAGCACAACCTGATTTAGTATCTGGGGTGTAGTATTTAAACGCGGGTGGCGCTGTGGTCTAAACCACAGAGCCTAGGGCTTGCAGATCAGAAGGTCGGCGGTTCGAATCCCCGCGACGGGGTGAGCCCCCATTACTCGGTCCCAGCTCCTGCAGTTCAAAAGCACATCAAAGTTCAAGTAGATAAATAGGTACCGCTCCGGCGGGAAGGTAAACGGCATTTCCGTGTGCTGCTCTGGTTCGCCAGAAGCAGCTTAGTCATGCTGGCCACATGACCCAGAAGCGGTTTGCGGACAAACACCGGCTCTCTCGGCCTATAGAGCGCTGCAACCCCAGAGTTGTCCGCGACTGGACCTAATGGCCAGGGGTACCTTTACCTTTTTATGCACATTTCCCAGTTATCAGAAGCATTGATTTATGCAAAAATGTCCTTTTGCCGTATACTCACAGGGTAGATTGACACAATCAAATTCTGGCTTAAGAAGCAGTATCTGCATATCCTGCTTTATTAAGCCAAGAACTGATTGTACAAGCCATTGTTTTTTCTCTGTGCTGTGTGTGCTTTTGCACCTGGAAGTGGCAGTTATTCCTGGTGCAATAGTGCTGACCCTCAGAAGATTTCTCTTAATTAGCATCTTAATTAGTGATTTGTTGTGTGTGGCGATAATTGCGTCTTCTTTCCTTAACTATGGTTTATATGGGGTTGCAATGTTACGCTGTGATCTTAAAGTTCACTTAAAATCCCTTCTGCGGGTACCTAAGACTTCCTTCCAAATAAAAAAAGTATAAACGGTTGCAGTATTATAATTAAAGATGGTTTTGCATTTACTTTCCTGCATAGAAGTATTAATGTTAAGACAGTGGTAGGTTTTCCACCAGCCCTTTGGAGTTCAAGGAGGTCAGCTCGGATTAATTAATAGCAAAAATTGATAAAGGAAAATAAACACATGCTAAATTAAAGTTGTCCTCATAGCATGACTGGTATGGTGCAGAAAAGGCTAAGAGAATGAACCAAGGAATGTCTGTTCAGATTTCCCCTTGGCCCTACTTAGCCTTCATCCCGGTATAACACTGGTTGCCAATGCATCACCCACAGAGGTCTTATCTGACACCTACAGGATTCCTCCCTCCCTCCCTCCCTCTGAAATTAATCTTGAAAGAAGCATCTTGTTGTATCCAGTAGTGTAAGTTGTGCGCTCTCTCTGTGTGTGTGGTGCCCATGACAGTTTCTCCAATCTGCATATGTGCCCATGGGTTGGCCACTCTTGTACTACAATGTAGATATTATAATACTGATTCACTTTGCAGGGTTGTTGCAAGAATCACTTATATGCATTTGATGCACTAAATAAATGCCTATTATTACTGATATTGTAGATAGGTAGATGGTTTATGAGTTGTATATCTACATTATGGCAAGTCCATAAAATAAATGCAGTTCCATTTAAGACCTAGACCATGTTATGATTTCATTCAGATAAGATTAGGTAAAGCTAGCTGTAGCATGGTGCCGATAACACCAAAGTTGCAGGTTCGATCCCCGTATGGAACAGCTGCATTGCAGTGGGTTGGGCTAGATCATCCTCGGGGTCCCTTCCATGCCTGTGATTCTGTGATATTTCTTGAATGAGGGTGTTGTTGGACTGGGAACTGAAACTATTAGACTAGATCAGGCATGGCCAGACTTGGCCCTCCAGATGTTTTGGGACTACAGTTCCCATCACCCCTGACCACTGGTCCTGTTAGCTAGGGATGATGGGAGTTGTAGTCCCAAAACATCTGGAGGGCAAAGTGTGGCCATGCCTGGACTAGATACTGTAGTGGCATCAGGGTGGAGAGGGCCTGGACCCCATCACAACTATTCTTGTGTCCTAGTGCGGAAAATTGTTTTGGCTACTGTTAGGAGTTTATTTATGTTCCACCATTGCACCCAAATCTGCAAAGGAAGAGAAAACGTTTGAGAAAGCAGCATCAGTGTTGCAACTGATTGTTCACTGCCCATAAGAATGTGAAGGCAACTTGTGTTTTTTTTTTTACTTTTAATTTTTAATAAATTAGTTTTCAAAGTGAGGGTTTGATTGATTTTAAAATGAACAAGTTTCCTAAGCCGTTGACTCAGACCAGTTTTCCATGTACTTGCACATCCTCATATACTGGATGGCTTGGGGGCATCCATGTCATACTTAAATCCAAAAGTGATAAATTTATGATAGGGAAACCTCCACCTCTATACAGAAAGTAAATCCAATAATAATTTCATGTGCTTAAATTATTTGCTCAGATCATAGCTCTCAACTTACTAGTGACACACTGCAGACTTGTTTATCCTGCGGACAACTTTGAAGCTAGATAGACTCACGCTTGATCCCTTGCCAACTTAGGCTTTGCAGAACAGTTGAGTTGAGGCTAGTAGTTTAGCTCATGCAAAGCTTATCTTGATCTCCAGGAATATTGTTTAGGAAGAAACAATGAACCAACTAAATCAGCCATATAATTTGAAAGGAAATTTGCCAGCTCGTTTTCTGCTCTTAACTTCTTCACCACCTTTTTCCCTTGCTAGTAACTCATTTACTGATTCTTTAATGTAAGTTAAGAGATTTCTACATAAATGCCTGCCTTTTAACCCCTCTCCAAAAGAGGACTTGTGCAGCTTCTTATCGTGGCATTGTATGCCAAATATAACAGTACCATTGTGCCATTAGACTCTTTGGCTGGGACATTGGTTAGGGTTTTTTGTTGTTGCTGTTATTGATGTTAATTTGTTGCATCTTTATAATTACAATTATAAAGATAAAGATATTATTATTTATGTGGAAATTGTTTCATTTGGTTGTGTACTTTTTGATGTGTTTTATTTATTGTTTATGACTACTTCCATTATATTTGTAATTATGCAAGTCTTTTCATGTCATAGGCCGACTTGAGCATGGTTTTAACTATGGAAATGTGTCATACAAATATTATTAGTTAATAAATTAATTTATTAAGTTTGTATACCACCCTTCATCCATAGATCCCAGGGCGGTTCACAACATAAAATTACAATATAAAAACCACAAAATACATAGTAAAAGATAAGAGCAACAACAAACCAATAATACACCCCCCCCCCACAATGCATTTAGAAGGGCATCAGATGTCAGTCAACCAAAGGCTTGGGTGAAGAGGAACTTTTTTTGCGTGGCATCTAAAGATGTATAATGAAGGTGCCAGCAGAACCTCCCTGGGGAGAGCATTCCACAAATGGTGGAGCCACTGCAGAAAAGGCCTGTTCTCATGTCATCCTCTGGACCTCTCATGGAGGGGGCACACAAAGAGGGGCCCCAGGTGATGGCCCCAGGGTCCAGGCAGGTTCATATGGAGAGCAATAGTTCTTAGGTATTGTTGACCTAAGCAGTTTAAGGCTTTATGAAATTATAGCGATTGTGATGATGACAGGTACAGTTTGTTTGTTGCTTGAGATTTTGCACAGCAACAGTAGTCACATGCCACAGCAAGTGTCAGATCGGGCAAAAATCACAGTAGCCCTTCAGTTGCATGTAACCTGAATATAAGCAAGTTAGGAGGTGATGTCAGGTAATATTTTAGTTGCCTGTAGTCCAAATAGCAACCATATTGGTAGCCTGTTACTCAAAAGTGGCTCTGAGTGATTGAATTATTCGTATTAATAGAAGTTTTGACAAATGAGGCGACCTGATTACTGAAAAGTTGCTAACACAGGGCTGACTACGTTTTTCAAATAATAAAAGATTCACAACTGAGTGTTTTGGAAACACGATTTCTGCTTTTTTTGGAGTAGTTGTCAAAAAAAAAATTCCCAAACATATTTTAAGATGAAGAAACTCATAGCAAGTGTTGTTTCTTTACATGCCCTATTGCTCCCAAAGAAGTGAGTGATATACATGGTTTCTGGGATTTTCTGGTTTCTATTTTGTGGTGGCAGTGGAGCTTGGTTCGTTCGGTGGTTGTCTTAAGGTACAATCTGCAGCAATTCCTTTTGGGGGGCTTAAATGATCATTAACAAATCCAGACAAGGCTGTTGTGGTAAAGGCAATACAAAAGCTGCAGCCTGAGGGAAGATTGAAGGGCTCTTCTCTGCAATAAGAGAGTCTTTAGAATTCACACTGCCCCTTTTGTAAAGCTTAGCAGGGTGCTGTACTAATAAAAAGCCCCTGGCTTCTGATGTCACTTCCTTTTGCTGTGTGAAAAACTTTTTCCCATGATGGGAGGTGCTGGCTTTGCACTTGCATGTAGGCTTTCTGCTGAATTTTGCTTCTGATCAGATTCGTACCATCCCTCCCCACCCCCTCTAAACGAAAGACTTAATTTGATTTGATTTAAAAACCAAACATACACAAAATGACTTTTCTCAGAACAAACACATTCAGGTCCAGTTTATTGAGCAATCTATACAAATGGCGTTGAAACACATGAAAGGGGGATGTTTTATTGGGGATCCAGTTGCCCCCTTTCCATTGGCTTCACATCTTCTGAAGAAGCAAGGTTGATGAAGTAATGTACTATAAAAGACCCAATATGATAAGACTGAAAATGACTAAAAACTAAAAAATCAGAATTCAATAAAAAAGCCTGTTGAAATTTTTTTTTTAAAAAAAGGCTTGTCCAACAAATTGGGCCAACAATTAAAAATTCATTGCTCCTTATACATCTGAGCAGCGAGGGACCATTAACATTGACTTACCCAAAGACCTCGGTGATCGAGCAGTCGGTCCCTGACTTTGTTAACTTACCCATTTACCTGTCACACTTGTTTGATTTCTCTTCATCCCAAATCAGGGCTGATAACCCTAAGAACTGGTCCTTTTGTGATTTCAAAGATGCAGTTGTCCTCTTGCTTTGTTTGTTGCTTGCCATCATCTTTGGGCCATAAATGGAACATTCCCACGGAACATACAGCTTCATATTCAGGGTTTCTCTGCCCTTCCTAACGTCATCCAGAATGCTAGGGTAGGGGTATCTCATAATTCTTTTGTGGTGAACTCACCTGATTCTCTGACATGGTGGACAGAAGACATTGCAGTGCAGAAGGGGCAGAGGTACCTCGTAACGTTCCATAAACACTAGCTTCCAAAAAGGTACTTCTAGCGTAACCAGATAATATAATACAAAACCACCGTTTTAGATGGACACATCTGGGTATACTAGTTATCCCTCCCACCCAGATTTGACTGCAGATCACCATATCTACTAGGTGACATATCTTTGTAGTTTAGCTTCATGACCAACACCAGAAGCTGGTAATAGGAACATGGAATTAAAAATTAGCAATTGAATGTTTCCTGCCCAGGCAAGCCTTATACCAAACTCTCTTCCTAGCTGAAAGTATTTTGTTTATGACAGCCGTAAATTGAAAATGAGGAAAACCTATGAATGCTAACCGATCCCTCTCCTCTACCCTCAGTTGTTATTTCCGTTTGCTTCTGCTGTGTTTGTTTTGCTATAAACTAAAACCAGATCTCAATGAAATATTTTTTAAAAAATATCTCATTGAGTCTCATTCAGTCAGCTTCTGAGGCAACCACTAATGACCTGAGGTGACTCTGCTTTTGTTTTTCAAGTATTTTAAATTGTAAACAGCCTTATGTACCTTGACAGAAAGGTGGCATATAAATGCAATCAATCAGCAGAAATAATTTTGACTTGATCTGTTTGGGAGCTTTTGGAGGGCAGGGTGTGTGGCTGTAAAAACACGGCCAGTTTGTATGTGTGTGATTCTTCAGGCGGCATCTAAATGCGATTGTTTGTGGGAGCTTACAGGATTTGGAAGAGTTTTGTTCCCTGTTTGTTTAGTTCATCCTATTTCATCCACCTCTAAATGTGCTATACTGTGTGGAATTGGGATAACATCACTTAGACTTTTGCTTGCTTGAAGTATCCAGGTGTCACTTTCTACAAACAACGAAATTCTAGTTACAGGTACCGTAACTACATGTTGGTCTGACGTAGTTGAAACAACAACAACAAAAATCCTTCCAGTAGCACCTTAGAGACCAACTAAGTTTGTCACTGGTACGAGCTTTCATGTGCATGCACACTCCTTCAGATACGTATGAGCTTTTGTGTGCATGCACACTTCTTCAGATATGTATCTGAAGAAGTGTGCATGCACACGAAAGCTCATACCAATGACAAACTTAGTTGGTCTCTAAGGTGCTACTGGAAGGATGTTTTTTATTTTTTGTTTCAACAAAATTCTAGTCCTTGTGGTCATGAAAAAAAGCTCTGAAAAGGTATGCTTAAGAAGTTATGTCACTTTAAAAGTTCAGAAGGTGGAGGAGGGGAAGCAAGACTGGGCATTGATGGGAAGTGATAATGTCTTACACCCACCTGCACCTTAGCGAAACCAACCTTAGCACTGCAAACCCTCCCTGGCAATGTTAACGAAATGTACTCATGTATTAGAATTTGTGCCAATTCATGCTATTTCTTTCATCACACAGGTAAATCGTTGGTTGCATGTGTGATGCTTAGTGAGTTTGATACTGAAATCTCCCCTTGAATGACTGCCACCCACCCTTGTCGTACTACAGATTGCTTCCTAGGGTGAGAACTTAGCTGAAACACTAGTGGAAGCCTTGAGCTACAAGATGCCTTTTGAAAAGGGAAATAAGACGTCCTTGGCTAGTACAAGCTGGAGGGGAAAATGTAATTGTTTGTTCTTGGAAGCCTTATATTGCGTGTGCGTTGCATAGATGAATCTGTACAGACTTCCCCTCTCCATTGTAACCATAAATTTGACATAATTCATCCTATTTTTCCTCCAAGTATGCACACTCTCTATCCTCCTTGAGTCCGCTGAAGAGTTAATCCAGCTTGTGAATTGTACTGCTCTATTTCATCTGTCTTATTGTGAAAGCACCTATATCCTCCTACCAGTTGTCTGAAATCTGTCCATCCTCCATGCCAAATTAGTTTCTTGCTTTCACCAGGCATGAAGAAAGCATCCAGTTTATTGCAGATAGCACTGAATTACATGGTAGCTTACATCAGATTTACCCCCGTGGCCCTTTGCTCTGGTTGACCTACTTCAAAAGGTCTTGAGCTCTTGGAGACTGGCACTTCAGTTTTTGCCTAGAAATCAAACTGGGCTGCTGAAGCAGGAGTTTTTTTCCTTAGGAGAATGAGTCAAATTGTGCCTGTTCTCTTTCCCCATGTGGTGGTTTAAGACTGCACATTTTATTTACGGTAGGAAGTGTGCAGAGGTGATGTTACAACTATGGCTAATCTGAAATGCCCTCTGTTTTTGTTTTCTCTGGTCTGGATAACGAACAACTTTATATAAACAACTAAACCTGGACAGGACGTTATGTTCATGGCGCTCTTTCCTGTGGCCCTAGGGCATACTGGGAAACCTGTGGCCTTCCAAATGTTGTTGGACTCCAACCCCCATCATCCTTGATCCTTGGCCACGCTGGCTAGAACTGATGGAGTCCAACATCTGGAGGAGTACTGCTTTCCAATCTCAGCCCTAGTGGGTTTCCATGTTACAGGATTTGCAGTTGTGTATCAGGTCCATCAGCTGAAAGATTATGATGCTTGGCAGGCTGTGTAGTGAAACATGAGGCTATGGCAGATGTGCCAAAACCCAACCACTCCCTAGATCAGTGGCAGGCAGAATTCAGGCTTATGGGTTGGGTTTTTGTTTTGTTTTGTTTTTTACCAGAATCCCAAAATCACCAGCTCGAGTCAGGTGCTTTAGTGGCTTGCAGTGAGATGGGGACATATTCCTATAATTAAGGAACAGGATGTCTTTGAGCAGAAATTTGTTTTCATAGGTTAAATGAGCTCACAGTCCTATCACCCAAAAACCCACTCCTGGTTTTACTCCTAAATTTGCTTCAGCAGCCTAAATTAGCAGGAGAGGGGGGGGGCTTGTTGTTGTTGCCGCTTAAACAGTTGAGAGTCAGATTTCTTGCTGACCTACTGCAGATCACTTCAGATCTACCAGTAGATCCTGAGCTACCTACTGCTCACCCCTGCCCTAGAGCAATCCTTCTCAAATATTTTGAAGTGGAACCCACCCATACACCTACTAAACCTTATGGGACTCACTTGTAAACTAACAAGACCTTTCCTTTGGGTCTTCCCTTCGCTTTCTACCACAGAAAATTCAAGATTGTCATATGAGTAGTTAACGCAATATTCTTGTTTTCCATGATTAATGTTAATATAGCTGTGCACACGTGCAGATATACAAATGATATAGAGCTGGAGGAGGCATAGATGACCTGGACTTCTTGTCCCCAAATATATGGCTGTTCCCCACCATATTGCAGTGGTCACTCTGAACTGTACGTACACATAGCTTGTTTCGGGAATCGAGGACAAGATAAACTTCTGTTCCAAAATAAACACATGTACTGTATTTGATTCCACCTCAGTCTTTCCACATAGTACATTAGAACATAAGAACCTGCTGGATCAGGCCAATGGCCCATCTAGTCCAGCATCCTGTTCTCACAGGTGCCTGTCGGAAACTTGCAGGCAGGATTTGAGCCCAAGAGCACTCTCTCATCTGGTGTGTTTTCAGCAACTAGTATTCAGAAGCCTGTCAGCCTCTTGACCATTGGAGACGGACTACAATCATCATGGCTAGTAGCCAACGATAAAGTTAACAAGAAGACTTTGCATATAGGAGCAGCCCAGTCCTTTGTGCTGTTCTGACTCTGGTGCTCTTCAAGACTATTGTCTCCTTTGGCAAAGAGCACCCCGCTCCCGTCATACCTGTTTGGAGCAGCTTTCCGTTCTCCTCTTGGAACTGCCAGGTTCGAATGCTGCATTCTGGAGTGCTTTGTGCCAGCTGCTGCTGCTGCCGCAGTGCTTATAAGGTACTGCCTAAGGCAGAGCTAAATATTCTGGGGGCATAGTTGAGATCTCAGTGGTTCAAGCTCCATATGGCTCAAAGGGATTAGTCAAGACTGGTCTCAGGGATTAACTGGGAGGGGGGAGGGGAGCGGGCATGTGGAAGGAGGGGAAAGTTGCTGAGACATTGGAGAGATTTAGAAATCTTGGTTTCGGAGCCACATTGAAGCAAATCTGGTAAAAGAGCCATACATGGCAGGAAAGGAAATCTCTGGAGGTGAAAGGAAGCAAACTACAGCACAGCGCCTTGTGCTAAGCTGCATCCCAAGTGAACATTTCTGCCAGGAAATACTTGCATAACTGTTTCTTATTTACAGAATATGAAAAAAAAGAAAAAAGAGTGAGACACACTGATAGGAATGATACCCAGCACTAGTGTAGCCCATTGCAAATGCTTCTCTTCTAATGCCTTTCTAAACATTGTCATTTTTTTGGCTAGTGTACTGTTTTCCAAATTCCTGATACATGGGGCACAATGTTATTTTCTGGATTAAAATTGGAGGCATGCTACTCGATTTGACTAAAAAAAAATGTGTGTGTGTGTGTTTGTGTACACATGGGCACCCCCCCCAAAAAAAAACAATAGAGAGGCATTATCCTTTCAACTAAGGGATAGCCAATTCATTTTACCTTCTGGGGTCATCCAGTTCCTTTCACCAGTCAGTCAGGACTCTGGATGGGACCGTACTTCACGGGCAGCGGTGATGCTTAAGGGATTTTCCCCATACCTCTCACCTCTAGGCCAAATTGCATGTTACTCCCTCCTAGAGATTATGATTACTGCCCCAGATATTGTGGGTGGGAAGGAAATGGTTGGTGCACAGGCCCTACCAGCTCTGATGGATATAGAGTGTTGAGAACATCTAAGACCCTTGACTTATATAAAACCCCTGTTTATATTTTCATGTAACACCTTTGGAGAATAACTGTGCCAGTGACTTTGTGAGGGGTTCCTGCTCCACCATTTCCCACCTATCCTTTCCTTGTATTTTGAGGGGCTTCTCAATTTTCAACCAAACATAGAACCCATTTCATAATCTTGCTCAGTTTTTGTTCTTATTTCTGTAAGATTCCTTTCTTCATTCTCTCCTTTACTGAAAACATAGTAGAGTAACTGAGAGCTTTCTAGGAATGGAACCGATAATAAAAGTGCACTCCCTTGGCGATTATGAAACTCGCAAATTCTTTCACTCTTAATTTGTGAAGATTACAATATTTGTGAAGAACCAAGATGATCTTGGTTTCAAGAAGCTTTCCTTCCTCTTTTAGGAAGCTATTCAAACTCACCTCTTAAATGAATGTAAATCCCCCTTTGCTCTTTAAATTAAAGAAGAAGAAGAGAGAGTTTCATAATATCTCATTGTCTCCAAAGATCCTCTCACATCTCTGCACAGCAGTGGGCCTTTTCTGAAACATACAACCACAAAATCCCATGCACCACTTCTAAGGCAGTAGGACCTTTTAAAGTGTGTGGTGTGAAGAACTAAGGCAAAGGGCCACCAAAGAAAGAGCTCAGTCTGCCATTCTGAAAGAGATTCCTTTGCCCTTAGTTCACTTGCAGCACTTCTAAAACAAGTTCTTTGTTGTTTGCCCTTTCTTGCCCGGTCCTGACTAGTCCCACAAATGACCATCTGGTACACCTCATGACTTAACCTTAGCACCGACTCAAAGGATTTGTACCATGTCCTGGATAGAAATAGAAAATGCTGGCCTTTGGTGGGTGAAGGATTTGATCGTACCGCAATCATGCTGCCCTCATAGGACAGTTCTGCTGTGTGTCACTGCCAGTCCTCCTTATAACTCTTCCTCCTCAGTCACGTTCACCTTACAGATTTAAAGCAAGGATGCAGCATCAAGTTGTGTCAAAGCTTTCTACTCATTTTGTAGTCTGAAAGCGAGTGAAGTCAGGAGTTCATGAAGTCATTCAGTTAAGCACTCAGCACCCCAGTTAACTGTCAAGAACCACATTGCCACAGACATAGAAGCTGACTCTGCAGTGAGGTATAGATTTACATCCCTTGGTCTTTTTGTGCATGTAGTGCTGTATCCCAGTGGGCTTTGAAAAATGTGGATTATTACTGGTCTAAGAAAGAAACGAGCAAATACAGAGATGTTCTTTCCTTTCCAAAAGAGCAAAATAGGGAATGATTAGGTGAGTTTTTGAAGGAGCCCCGTAAAGCTCTTTCTTGGTGCCTAAGTAGTTGCAAGAAAAGCTGAATGTTGTTGCAATGTGATGGAGCACTAACAAAAGATTTTAACAAGTTTCTGCTGTTTTGCATGGTTTGTTTGTAAGCACTGCTGACATGCATGCAAGGATCCTGGGAAGATCTTCTAAATATTTTTTGTCTCCACCTCTAATATGAGGTGGGCAACCCCAGATCTTAGCCTGTGACTTCTGAGTTAAAATGTGACGGACCCCATGTGGAGGCTGCCAGAAAACACATCTATGTACGAGAACTTGGTGTGTTGCTTGTAACATTTGTGTGGTGCTCCATGAATGTTAGATGGACAAGTATTGAAACGTGTCACTGTAATATCACAATAAACAGTTTGCAATATGGCGGCCACTTGTACATCATCAAAAAAGGGACAAAATACTATACAGTACATACTGACATAAAATTTGCTTATGCTGATTCATATGTATAGATGCAGATTTATAAATAATTACTATAAATACAATGCATCTTGCCATATTGGGAAAGACTTGTGACAAGGTGACCTGTGTGCATACTCGGTCTGTTGTCCTGGTGCTAGTTGTTGATTAGCAACTTCAAGGTGTCTCCGTCCCCTTCTTACGATCTTGATCCTTAAAACAGACTTGGAATGGACAGCCTTTCATATAGAGGGCTATCCTCTGTAAAGGGGGATATTTATGATGACCTTAGCTTACCAATATTTATGGGTACTACAGAGGGGAGGAGAATTGCCACAAAATGGCCTCCCATCCTACTGACGGATGACATTCAGTCAGCTTACACTCACTATCAGGTACAGTGGTACCTTGGTTTACAAACACAATTGGTTCCAGAAGTCTGTACTTAACCTGAAGCATACTTAACCTGAAGCGAACTTTCCCACTGAAAGTAATGGAAAGTGGATTAATCCGTTCCAGACGGGCCCACGGAGTACTTAAACTGAAAATACTCAAACCGAGGCGTACTTAAACTTATATGACTGTAGTACCTTTGACTCCTGTGTGCGTGCTGCCAGCTACTGCCATATTTTAGTGGCCTTGATGTGGAAACTTTAAAAGTTTGAACTGACCCTTAGACTGTAGGAGATGTTTTCAGCCAACGAGAGACCTTTATCATTCATTTGGCTTTTCTGTAAGCTTCATCTAGAACTTGCATTGATAGACACAGTCTTCCGAATACTCTTCATTTATTTTAAGTGTTGCCATATCAGGTGAGGAGGAGAAAAAGACACACCTTGTGACCACCATTTTTCGGGGGGCTGAGGGAACTTTTAAAGAAAGGAAGAATAATAATAGGAAACAGCTGAGAGCTGCCAGCCGTTAATGCAGTGGCCATGTTGACCCTTTTCACCTCAATTTAAGGCCTTTCCCTCTTGTTGGTGTATTTAATACTTATCAGCTGTGTTTTGTAGACT
This sequence comes from Zootoca vivipara, assembly GCF_963506605.1. Lineage (NCBI taxonomy): Eukaryota > Metazoa > Chordata > Lepidosauria > Squamata > Lacertidae > Zootoca > Zootoca vivipara. Next base: position 39,162,236 of record NC_083282.1, read on the forward strand.
ATATTACAAAACCACTTGCTAAAAATGGTAATTTTGCGTTAGCCTGACACACGTTTTTGTTCGAGGACAGGGAGATCCCCCCTCCTCTTAAAGAAGGGGTAGCAGGGAGAGAGCTTTTGTAGAAAATGTACTCTTCACAGATCAGTAGGCAAGCCAATTATGGGTCTTTCTGAAAGCATGCTCACCAGTGTGCCTGAGAGGGGATTTATTTAAACATGGAGAGGCTGGAGGGGGGAAGGGGGCGGATTGGGGGAGACGTGTTACTGCTTCTCTAGGTATACAATGCCTATTTGAATATCTGTGAAAGGTTACAGCAGCATTTGAGAAAAGGGTTTTTATATTATTGCGTGAAGATGGTGGCCATGTAGCTGTCAGCTTTTTGTCTAAATGAAATGGGCATCTTGTCAGGGGCAGGCAGATGGTGCTCACCTGCTCTTGGGCGAGCTCTCCAGCAGTCACCATATAACAGACAGCTGCTAGCAGTAAAATAGGCTTAAGCAAATGTGATATTTTGGCATTCAAGTGCAATAAGAATGAGTGAAAGTCTTATGTATTCCCCTTCATTCCCCCCTCTCTTTTTTTAATTCAGGAAACAGTATATAAAGTACTGACCCCTTGGCAGAATATTTCATGTTTTCTTTTTGTTGTTGTTAACATGCTGGTATACTTCCAGAATAGGGACCCCCAATTATGTATTTTTCTCTTCATTTTTATGCACCCCACCCTCCCAGAACCTAGCTGACCAAGGTTTCCTCCCCTCATCCAGCCACCAAGCAATCACAGCTAACTGAAAAGTCGGAGGAAATAGCTGGCTAAATACAAAGACAGCAAAAGATATCACTGAACCTTACTTTTCTAAACCTAATTTCATACCGGTATTTTTCATCTCCCGCCCTTCTCAGCTTTTCCCAAAAGAATTCCTCTTTCAGAATGATAGGGTTTATTTTTAATGCTGACAATTCCTCATGCTGCAGCTTCTGTAGTGCCTTTCCTAGTTTCCACTCAGCATGTCTCTCACACCACTTCTTCTACCCCGAGGACATAGAACACAGCATAATTTATCAAAGCAACTTGGGGCATTCCATTATGTGACAATTTTAGAAGTTTAGGTGAGCAAATAGGACTTTCTTTCTATTGAGCTCCCCTGATGTGGTATGGGTCATATTGGAGTGAGCTTATCCAAAGTTTTGGATAATCAAGCGTTCATAGGAGGGTGAGGGTGAGAGAGGCAGCTATCTGCCTGAAAGACACCAAATGTTAGCGCCCCCCCCCCATTTCTAAGAAGTGAATGGAGGCTACAACCAGCCCAGCCCTTGCCAAGCAATAAGCAGAAACAACAGACACTCCATAATACTTTCGTCACAAAGGGCAGTGAGCAGCAGCAGAAAGTACAATCAGAAATTGTGTGTGTGTGTGTGTGTGTGTGTGTGTGTGTGTGAGAGAGAGAGAGAGAGAGAGAGAGAGAGACTTATATACAGGTGAAACTCGGAAAATCAGAATATTGTTGAAAAGTGCATTTATTTCAGTAACGCAACTTAGAAGGTGAAACCAATATATGAGATAGATGCATGACATGCAAAGCAAGATATGTCAAACCTTTATTTGTTGTAATTGTAATTATTTGTCGTTAGGCGGGTCAGTTATAAATGGAATGTAATTAATGAAATGTAATAGCGATGTTTATTTTTGTATTATTGTAACTATTTGTTTTATTACTGTGGAATTTCCAAAAGAAAGCATTTGTAAAAATTAAAAGAAAAATAAATAATAATAAGTTGCATTACTGAAATAAATGCACTTTTCGACGATATTCTAATTTTCTGAGTTTCACCTGTATGTATGGGTATTGAGAGGGGATATTGTAAACAATAGGGGCAAATATGTGCAAGGTAAGTACAGTAACCATTAACAGCAGCAGCAGCAGCAGCAGCAGCAGCAACAACAACAACAACAACTTATTATTTATACCCCGCCCATCTGGCTGGGTTTCCCAGTGTCAATTATTGGTGAATTGGCTATACTGTGTTTATTTTGTATATATTTAAACAAGACATAATGATTGTCATCTGCTGCATTTCACAACCATTTAGCCCAAATATTTACATTTTTCTTTCTATATACATGTGTGTGTACAATATGCACTTATCAACTGAAGAAAACACGCCATCCATCCAGTCAAGTGAATGTTCATCCATATATTATATTGTTAGTTTGCTCCTGCAAAACTGCAAATACTTTTATGCCTTTTAATGACTAGCATGGTCAACCTTTTAATAGCTGAATTGTGACTGAGACAGTACAGTAATGCTCTTAGAGCATGCCTTTCCCAACAAAGCTTGGTTCAGGGTTTGGGACGGGTACAGATTCTTCACAGCCTCTGTGCAGTCCTGCAAATGCAAATTCAAGCTGCGAATTGGAACCTTTTGGGAGGCTGGTGAAGGCATTTTCAATGCATCCTTCTTGATTTTAATACATTCAGTGGGGCCATTTTGTGTTGCTTTTAAAGCCTTGTATTCTATGTATTCTCCATAAGGGAATCAGCCTCCCTTTTTCTATGGTTGCCTCCCAAAGCCCAGTTGAGTGTATTGCCCATTTGTGTTTAACTTTCTGTTGTGTTGGCTGTTTCGTTGTTTTCTTCAGAGGGGTGGTATTTAACCCCTCCCCCTATTTATATTGTTTCGAATCTCCGGGGGTGTGTGGATTTTGAAGAGCTTCATCATCCAGATTCCTCTTATGGTGCCTTTTATCTTTAAACATAAAGAGAGATGAAATGCAAGTACATGTGTGTGTCCAGACGGGAGGTATACTGATCAGCCATGTGGCAGAGTGACCCTTGGTAATTGCAACATGGTGGTTATAGCACATGAAGTGAGAAGTGTTGCAGCGAGTAAACACCCATCTGCTTTAATACTCACAACTTTGCAGAAACTCTGGCAATTTACCTCTCCCAACAGCTTTGTTGCCTCGCTTTTTTCTTTTGTTTTAAAAACTCTGAAGATTGAGCTGTAAGCTTTTTCTTTAAAGCGTGTGTAAGTAAAAGAAGATACAGGCCCAGAGGGAGCCAGTACAGCAGTAAAATGAGGCATAATTTCTCTCTTGGAGTAGCATGGGAATGGAACTATAGTGTAGGGTGTGAAGAAATATTGATGGTGTCAATTGTCATGCCAATAAAACCAAACAATATCGCCTGATATATTAATGGTAGATTAATTGTTCTAAAGCCATTGCAGAATCTAATGAAAGTTTTATATATTTATTTTATATAACTTTTTTGGCAGGTGGAGCCTTTAAATGGCTAGTATTGATTGTTGGATCAGAGCCTAGTGTTTGCTGCTGGTGGAATTACTAGACGAAAATTTATAGTTAATTAATACCTGTGCATGTACATCTTTTTTAAGCCTGCTAATTGCATGTGCCTTTGGTGAAAACCTTTTTGAGTCCTTCTGGCACTGTTGGGAACTCATAAACTTTTTAAAAATTGTTTAGATTGGAGGTGGATGTTGTACTGGTGGGTTGGCATGGCTGAAAACCGTAACCCACGCCTAGCAAGCTAGATCAGCAGAGTGATCTTTCTGCTCATTTGCAATTGTCCAAGGTTTGGGAGCAAAAGTAATCCTCCTAGATGGTTCTGGTACTGGGTGGTTGCGGTTTCCTTGGGAATGTAGTCTTTGGGTGCTTCTGGATCAGGCACCCCCAAACTTCGGCCCTCCAGATGTTTTGGACTACAATTCCCATCTTCCCCGACCACTGGTCCTGTTAGCTAGGGATCATGGGAGTTGTAGGCCAAAACATCTGGAGGGCCGCAGTTTGGGGATGCCTGTTCTAGATGTTAGGAAAAGGGTGGGGCAGGCCTTGGGCCCTTTTTGCCTCAGCCAGAGAAAGAGGGCAGAAAGGGAAAGAGTTCCCTTTCCCCTGATCTCCCTGTTCTTCTGTCTTTTTACAGGCACCTTTGAAGCCATACCAACTTCCTGCCTCTGTTGCTTTGCTTGTGAGTAGGCCCTTACTCCCAAGCAGGCAATTATTTATGAGGAGGCCTCTCTCTGGTTGAATGGGATTGGCCCTGTGGAATAGCAGACTTCCCAAAGGGCTCTCTTCCGCCACTCAGCCTTGTACCTTCCCATGCCACCCCTATATCTCAGGGATTTGAGCAAGGAGTGGGTGCTCCTGGAAGCCCAAGTGGGATGGCTTTGTGAAAAAATAAATTCGTACTTGCCACTCTTGCCGTATTGCACTGTCTTGTGCTTCCTTTCTATAGAGATTCTGTTGTCTCTGCTTTTGGACAACTTCATCATCTCCAAGTATAGTTCTTTAATAGTTATTATTCCACCAACACTGCTGAAGAATTTGAACATATTACCTGTTTGGCTTGCATAGTACTGATGACCCTGGAAAGTGGATGGTTGCTGGCATATATTGTACTGAAATCTGAAGTCTTTAAAACTGCAGTGTTTGGCCTTAGAGGCATCGTGACATGGCAGAAATGCACAAATATAAGGCAGTAAACGCTGAGTATACTCTTTCTGTGCTTTAGGGAAAAGATGCTTTGAAGCTGACATGCTGCCGTATGTCATGCCATCCATCTCCCAAGTATTTTATGTGGCTTGATTACTGACATACTATTAAATCTCTTTGTTGACATAACACAAAATGAGCGTACTTGTTTTCCTCTGCCAAATGTATACATCTTGCGTTCTTACGCTTGGGAGCATTATCCATCCATGGAGGGTGGGGTTGGAGGGGGAAGGAAACAATCAGCTGCTGAATAGCTTGAATGATCTCTAAAAACACTTCTCTACCACCAGCTTTTATGACAAATAGATAAAGATGCTAAAAGTTGTAAGGGGAACTAAGCAGCTTAACTGAGTTGAATTTTCTAGTCAGCTGGCTAGCATTATGAATGACTGAAGATGACAATATGAAGCTGTAGCTCATACACCCTTTTTAGCATACTACTAGTTTGAAAGAACACCCTGGTCAGTATGAAAGCAAACTTTAGAAAGTTTGAAAAACTTTCTTTGGCGAGAGTATTCTGTCTTGCCATGTTTTTAGGGTGTATGTCTGCATGACCTGGTTTTTGGTATGATATGTCGTGAACGTACCACACACAGGCAGTACAGTCAGCGTCTAATTCTTTGTCATGATCCTGAATAATATTCCACTTTCAGCTTTCATGTGGGTGGGGGAGAGGACAGCTGAAGAAAAACGCTACAGGGGATGTTGCTAAAGACCTAACCTGTTATGTTTCTTATTCCAGAACACGACAGCTCTGTTGAATAGAGCACATCAAAACTTAAATTCCATAGAATGCAAGTTGCAGCAAATTTCTTTGTAATGTTTACAATTTTGATGTGCTAACATGACTTAACAAGCAAGTGGTTTCCTCAAAGCTTTCAAACACTGCAGGGCTACAATACCTTAAATTTCTCTCCCCTCTTCGTATGTGTGTGTGTGCGTGCAGGCTTCCTTTTTTCTTTTCCTGTTGTTTTACACTTGTTCATTTTCGTTCCCTCTTTTAATTTGGTTGCTGTGAAGTTTTACAACCCTGCCAAGCTATTTCCTTGGGATATATTTAGACAAAGCAAGATCAGCAGAGTCTCGGTGTGTTTGTACAAGGATGTTTGTAAATGTTAGCAAGGAACCACTGCCAGGCCTTTGAACGTGTATGTCCATGAGATACCACCAAGAGCCATTGACAAAACTGTGAATGACTGGAGAGGTTTCCTAATGGTGAAGAGGGAAGCCTGTGTGTGTGTGTGTGTGTGTGAAAACTGAAGCTGTCCTGGTGTAGCTGCCTTGTCAGATTACTCTTTACAAGAGAAACAGGAAAATAGACTGTGTATTAGCATGAAGCACTATGAAATTGTTAGCTTTTTAAAAATGCATTGGTTAGTATATTTAAAATAAAATCAGAGCTCTTCCTGACTTGAGGGACAAGCCTTTGACTTCTCTCTGGAATGGCTGCTTAGGTCTGTGACTGTCAGGGAAGGAAAACTGCAAATCTGATAAATCTTTAGAAAATTCAAGATAGAATTTATATTCATCAGTAATCTTCCCCCTCAGTAAAACCTTCTTAACCCTTCCCTCATAAGCCCCTGCTGGAAGGTTGCAGATCAGGAAGGCACACACACACACAAATTTACAGTGTTGGTACTGAAAAATCCACAGTGCTTTTATTATTTATTCGTTTACTAAATTTATTGGTCGCTTTTCTGCCACAGCAACTCAAAGCCCCTACAATGTTTTCATAGACTCATAGAGTTGGAAGGGCCCACGAGAGTCATCTAGTCCAACCCCCTGCAGTGCAGGAATCTTTCTTCCAACATGGGGCTTGAACTCAGGACCATGAGATTGAGAGTCTCATGCTCTACCAACTGAGCTATTTCATACCTGTAAACCACATCAACTACAGGCATATAGTCATACCTCGGGTTAAGTATGCTTCAGGTTGAGTGCTTTCAATTTAAGTACTCCGCGGACCCGTCTGGAACGGATTAATCAACTTTCCATTACTTCCAATTGGAAAGTTTGCTTCAGGTTAAGTACACTTCAGGTTAAGTACGGACTTCCAGAACCAATTAAGTACTTAACCTGAGGTACCGCTGTATCACAGTTTCATTCAGCAAAAAAGAGTGGGGCTGTAGCAACAGTCTCCCACCCACAATAATGGACATACACACATACATCAGAGGTACTAGAAAATAATCACACGTCTCTTTTTTCTAAGCATTAGATCAGTGTTTCTAAAAGTTACTGTGTGCTCAAAAGAACCACTAAGATAAATATCTTGCTGGTAACAAAGGCACCATTGTTTATAATCATTTTCAACATTTAACAATGTTTTGACCTGGAACATAAGGGTCAGTGAGTGGGTAGGTAGGTAGGTAGGTAGGTAGGTAAGTAAGTAAGTAAGTAAGTAAGTAAGTAAGTAAGTAAGTAAGTAAGTGAGTGAGTGAATGAATGAATGAATGAATGAATGTTATATATAAAAGTTATCTATGTAGATGGTTCAGATACCCCTGCCCACCCATACTTGAATTGTACGGAAGGCATAACATGAAACTGTTCCAACTGTAACTATGAAACTTTTAACTTTCATCAGAGCACTGGTTTTGTTGTCTGATGTGGCGGCACCAGGAGACCTACAACCATCCAATATGCAAAGTTGATCACTTGCAATCGTCTTTTGTTACCTTGACTGCTAACATGTGATGCTTGTTTGGGAGATGCCTGTTTTGGGTACCAAATCTGTCCCATGCATGTAATGCTGGGCCTTATAGCTCAGCATAGAGAGACTTTGCCATAATTCTATAAACTTCCCAATGTATAATTCTATACACTTCTATACATATCATTATACTGGTGCTGTGGGCGGTGCTTTCATGGCGAAAAGTTGTATTTTTTCTTTGAGTTTTATGCCTAGACAGGCCTGTAGTGCTGGTTAAGCAGATGACTCTCACTGCTGAAAATTGGTCCAAACCCCTGTCCTTTCAAGTGCTGTTCATATCTGATGCCTTAATTTGGAAACAATTCTTCTAACCTGGAATAGTCTTTCCGAAGGTATAATTTTGAACAAATGAAGGTGCCTTATACTGAGTCAGGTAGCCAGCTCATTTAGCCCAATAATGTCAGCTCTAAGCAGTAATATCTATTGTGAGTGACAAACAGCTTTCCAAGCCCTGCTACCTGAGATTCATTTAAATAGGGACAACAGGAATCAAACCTGGAACCATTCTGAATGCTACACACGTATACCACCACTGAATTATGGCTTCTTATACAAGTGCATCATACCTATTTGTAAATTTAGATGCAGTTTTGAATGAAAACACCTTTCATGCGCTTGGCTTTTTAAAGACTTTGGCAAAACCAATTTTGGTCATCTGGTTCCTACAAGAGTAAATTTCAGCAAGTGGTAGATAGAGCAGCATGATTAATTAGACTGCTAGAACATTTAAGACTTGCATTTCAAATAGCTGTTCTTCATGTTTCCAGTGTGTTTCAGAAAGAGAGGATTAAGCTGTGTGTGTCAACAGTTGGCAGGGAAAGGGAGACTTATGTGTAACTTATGTGCGCACTATTCATAATTTATTGTAACACATGCTTTTAGATGTTAGTTGGAAAGAGTGTAGCAGTCTATTTTAATTATTATAGTTACAGGCTATTAGCACCACATCTAAGAGTAAAGCAATATTGCCGTTAATGTGGAAATTATTCCAAAGTACCTGATATTTCATTCACAGTGTATCCCAGCCTGTCTTAAAGGAGTTCTGAATACCCTGTGCAAAATTTTGTCTGAATCCCCACCCCCCCAAAAAACCATCCTTTATTTATATACAAGATCCTTCAACTGCGTGCTCATGAATGCCCTTGAAGTTTGGCCACAAAGGCCTGTTGGAGACATAATGGCTCAGGTTTTGACATTGTGGCCCGTGGTTGGGAACTTCCACATTTCTTTCTTCCTGTCCTGTCTTTTTTCACTTCTGAATCCATACAATATTATTCCATGGTTTTCATTTCTCGTTTGGAGGCCAATCATGGTTTGTGGGTAACTAGAGTTTGCCTTATTTCACATGCAAACTACTATGGTTACAGCAAAGTAGGAAGTGCAGAAAAAGAGGAGGAGGGAGTGGGAACAGATCACATTCCTGACAGCAAAACTGGACCAATGTTTCTGGACTTCTAACCATGATTAAGCAATTGGGAACTTGTGAGGCTCTCTTGAACTCTCTTCATGTTCTCGCAACTCTTTCATGACACCCATATTTTCAGCATTAACCATGGTGAAGCATGACATCTGTAATGAGGTGATCATTAACAAGCATTGCCTTTTTATCCCACAGTTTACAAACCAGCTTCAAACTGAACTAAATTCTAGTTAAAGCTAACTATGGTTGACATTAATGTTTGTGCAGATATAATGTAATGCTCTGGTTAATGCTGAAAATGGGAGAGTGGAACATCCCTAACTTTAACCATGGTTAGAAGATCAGGAGATATAAAAGTTTACCAGGCATTAAGAGTGTAGTGATAGGGCAGGCATCCCCAAACTGCGGCCCTCCAGATGTTTTGGCCTACAACTCCCATGATCCCTAGCTAACAGGACCAGTGGTCAGGGATGATGGGAATTGTAGCCCAAAACATCTGGAGGGCCGAACTTTGGGGATGCCTGTGATAGGGCAACTTTTCAGATCATCTTTGGGCATAGTGCCTGAGATCATTATCAACAGGTCTATGACTTCTACAACTAACCTATGTATTTGACCCTTAGAAGTAAAATTATATTTTAAAAATTAGATTTAAACCTCCATTTGTGGGTACAGCAAGCAGTTGGCAACAGCTTTTACTCAATCACTGTCCTTGCTGGGAGCCACAAAGGACCTAGAAATTGAAAAGTAGCAGGGATGTAGGCTTTTACTCTTGCTTTTGACTGTTTAAACGTTGGTTATGCATAACTGCTGCTATATTGCAGATACATTTTTTAATAAAAAAATATGAGTTTTATGCAACAGCATAAGTACTCATTAAGCTTTTGAAGGAGTGAATGTTGCAAAAAAGTGTTGGTAATTTCACAAACGCAGCCCAGGCAGAAGTACGCTGGAACTATTAACCCAACAGGGCAGTGAGATGGATTTTGAAATAAAAACAAACAAACCCATCCCCTGCTTAGATCTGTATGAAATGGCCAAGATACTGCTTTACTCTAAAGTTAATCGGGTTAGCGTGAGGTGTGGTAGTGTTCTATTATTAAATTTAAAACCTCACTATATAAGATGAAGGCAGCTTTAATGAGATGAAAAGGCTTAACTGGAGTCCACTTAAATTCAGTCTTACCTGTTTGTGCAGTCTGTTTAAACCCTGACCCATAGTGTTGCCGTTTCTTTTACGCTTTTATAGTCTAGACTCTGGGAAGAAAACTGGGCAGACATAATATCAATCTGATCCAGCCATCTCTGCTGGGGACGGGCAGTAGTAGTGGGTACCCCCAGGATATGTTTCTTGGACAAAAGCACCCTTTGGTATTTTTGAAGATCCAGTTGGATATTAGTCATTGCTGAGACAAATTTATGCTGATGAATCAAAACACCCTTATCAGATATTTTGGACACTGTTTTCCTTCTCCCTGCTTACCTCTACTGTACTATTGTGGGTTACTTTTAACCACTATACCACCCTGGCTCTTTGCAGTAGCATCTAGTTTCTGCCTGGCGTGTTATTTAATAGACTGCTCTTCTTCCGTATTATTTGACAATAAGGTCAGTGCTGAGCTTCCTTTGGAACATTAAAATCTGTCCCAGACATGAAGCACATGGCGGTGGGGTGGGGTGAGACAAAAGCCTACCAAACTTTGCTTGTCCAACCGGTCTGTGAGGTTGAGCAGAGAGACCCCAAGGGCCAAGAATTATGCTTGCGATTCAAGTGGGAATATATACCCATACTTTATGAGGTTAACTTCAATTTTCAGCACAGTGACCCATTAAGCTGCTTTGCTTTGTGAAGCAGTGGGGATGGCAGTTTGTGATTATCCTGACAGGGAGATTGAATGAAAGGGACGTGAGTGCTGAAATAAGCACTATTTGCCCCTTACTGTTCAAATAGGAGATTGAACGAAAGACCCTTGAGCGGAGCATTTTGAGTGCAAATTCACAGACCGTCTTATCTGAACTGTTAAGGTACTTACTCTGGAAGCTTGTCAGCATGTACAAAATAGTAGGAGGTTAAACAGTCAAGAGGCATGCTACCCCTTACACTTCCCTAGTGTGTCAAGTCTTTGGCGCGCATCAGAGAGTTGCGTTCCCTTTCAGCCAACATTTCTTTAATAAAATGCATCGCTGTTGTCATTGCTATTTGTCTTGGACTACTGCAATGCGCTCTACGTGGGGCTACCCTTGAAGGTGACCCGGAAACTGCAATTAATCCAGGATGCGGCAGCCAGACTGGTGACTGGGAGCGGCCGCCAGGACCACATAACACCCGTCCTGAAAGACCTACATTGGCTCCCAGTAAGTTTCTGAGCACAGTTCAAAGTGTTGGTGCTGACCTTTAAAGCCCTAAACGGCCTCGGTCCTATATACCTGAAGGAGCATCTCCACCCCCATCGTTTAGCCTGGACACTGAGATCCAGCGCCAAGGGCCTTCTGGCAGTTCCCTCACTGCGAGAAACAAAGCTACAGGGAACCGGGCAGAGAGCCTTCTCGGTAGTGGCACCCACCCTGTGGAACGCCCTCCCATCAGAGGCCAGAGAGATAAACAACTACCTGACATTTAGAAAATACCTAAAGGCAGTCCTGTTTAGGGAAGTTTTTAATCTGTGATATTTTAATGTATTTTAATGTGTGTTGGATGCCGCCCAGAGTGGCAGATAAAAATTCTGATCTCCAGACTGCTGTGCACCACAGAAAGATGGCAGAACTGGCACATGCAGAGGAGTATGTGTGCAGATGTATAAGCCACTTCACAGCCAACAGCTACTGAAACGGTGTGCAATAAAGGTGCACTTGCTACAGCTTTCATCAGGAGCGTTGCTTGTTTATCTCCTGGTCTTGCCTCTTTCTGTACCTGTGGGTACTAAAAGAGAGACTGCAAAGCGCTATTGTTTTTAAGAGAGCAAGAAGAACATACCTTTAAAGAAGAGTGGAAAACATTTATTGAATATATGGGAAATAATTGTATACAGCTGAAAATGCTGGCAGCACTAAGATAAATTCAACAGAGTAAACTTTTTTTGATGGATGTAAAAGTGGAAAAGTGATTTGAATGGTTTTAGTAAAATATGCAGGGATGTGAGATATGTAAAACGAACCATGGAAGGAGAAGAAGGGAAGTCATTGGATATTTTAAAAGTTTGTAAGATGTTTATTTGGAAGTGTAAAATTGAAAATATAATTTAAAAATTCATTTTAAAAAAAGAGAGAAAGTACTATTGTTTTATTTAAGGGTTACTTAACAGGTCCTGCCAAATGCGCACAGATTTATTGCATGACAGGGTGTGCCTTAAATGGGTGGATCAAGCCCAGATGCCACCTCATTTCCATCGCAGCCTGTTTTCCAAAAAGACTTGGATCTGATGCTTGAAAGAGATGCAAAATCGTTTTTCACACTGTGAGATGAGAAGAAATGCCAGTCGATATTGAGGGCGAAGAGGGGAGGTACAGGGAAATTTCTTTTGGCCAGGTTAAGGATTTGAGCTATAGGGTATCCGTTATCAATTGCGTGCTTTCCCCTCAAACCCATTTCAATGGGCTGCCTTATGGGTTGATACCTAATGTATTGAAGACATAGCTGTCTGCATTTCTTCACTCACAAATATTGCGACTGACAACAAACAACCCCAGCTGCAGGGCGGAGGTCAAGGGTTAAATGAGTGTAGAGAATGAGCTGCTCTCTCCTGCCCCAACCAAGAAGTTATTCCAGAACGGAACCGAAGCTGAAGAAAGCTCTCACATTGCTGCTTAGAATACATTGAATAATCCACAGCTTTTGTTTTAGTCACATTCTATTGGAAGCACACTTGGGGAGGGGGGTGTTTGCATGAGTAAAACAAGTTCTTAGTGACACATGTGTGGTTCTAGACTTGAATTCAGACCTGTTGGTAATAAGAGGCTTCATAGGTAAGAAGAACCTTGTCAGCCCCCCTCTGTTAATTCCTGATTCAGCTAATATGGTTAATGTTGCTTTTAAGACATAGCAGAAACTGTTCAGGTTGTGCTAGGTACAAGTCTGTAAATGCTTACCTTTCAATGAACAGGTCACTGACCTGGGGAGCTGGCCTAAAAGGTCACAATCGGCAAATATAATGTGTCTGGCACCTTAAATAAATAAATATAAAATAAATGAAAGCAGTTTCAGGTATCCTAAAACTGTTAGGCCTAGGTAGCCTCTGTTTAGTCTTCTCAGACTGCTTTACTGATGGCTTAGAATTACCAATATTACCTAGAAGTATTATGTAGCTCAATAAAAAGATGCATGTAGTGAATTTACTAAACAACTTGTTTCATTAAGTGGCTTATTACCTGGCAAAATACTGCGCTTGCTTGTTTCAGACTGGACAAGAGGTAATGAAACTGAAGACTCCAGTAAATTATCAAAATAACAAGCAGGCATCTTTCAGTGACTCTTTTTTTAAATAGAGGGACAGTTAATCAATCTGCTACTAGAAGCCTTTAATCCTGTAAATATATCTGGGATAGTTTTTGCCAAACAGACCAATTATTTACTTATTAATGCTGCTCAGAAATGTAAGACAGCTCAAGCCATTATTTGTGGGTTGATTAAATGTGACTTGGTACCATAGGATTACAGCTAGCGCTGCCAGGTCCTGTAGACCCAAACCTTGACTGGAGTTTCTGCCTTTTACATTTCATAGTAACAAAGATGGCATGGAATTTTAAATGCACAGATTAACCCCGAGCATGTGAAAGTTTAATTACAGTGCTTCAGTAAATTGAATCAATCCTTGTACCTTTTGGGAAAGTAGCACAATAATGAACTCCACTTTACAGGTGGATAGAGGTGAAGTGATATGACAAAGGTTTTGTCACATGCTGCGGAACCAGAAATGAAATTTTCTGTATTCTGTATTTCTACCAGTACCCCTGATAGGCTTTGCATTGCGCAAGTACTGTATTCTCTTCTGCTTTATTAATGGATGCTGCATTCATTGTTGGATGGCATGAAAAGCCTTCCTTTAAAAAAACCACCCCCTTATTGACTGCCAATTTGTTCTTTTAACCGTTTTGTTGTAGGTTGGGGCACATTTTCCAAATGGTAATATTGTTGTTATAAGGGCTATATTTTTTGTCTTTTGCCTCTTTAGCCTGGGACCACTTATGTAAAATTATTGGGCCATGGATTTAACCCTGCTGTATACTTTTTGGTGGTTAGTTGTCAGGTGGGCATCCTACTCTGTCTAAAGTAATTGTTGCTTTCCATAAGTGCTCTGACCATGTTTCTGTACACTGTATTTCCTTTTTGAAAAGCAAGTGTAGAAACCATGTCACTGCAGTGCATAACTCTGTTTGCCTGGTCCTATTTGTTACTTTCAGTCTCATAATCCAAATGCTGATTTATTTATTTAAAAAAAAAACCCTCAAGCCAACCCAGAAGAGTAAGCACAGTTCAGATAACTGCCGGGTTTCTTCCTGCTTTCCTGCGTATCACTGACTCCAATCATTGCACCAAGCTAAGTTTATTGAAGGCACCAGGGAGGTTCCACATGTGCAGCCAAGAGCAGAATGTGGCTTGAACAACCATTCTTCCTGGAGGTGATACATGAAGAGGCACATGAATTGGATCTGATCTCAGGTTGTGCAAAGCAGGTGGTTAGGAGATAAAACTCCCCCCCCCCAAAGGCTGAGCACATTTTCTTAAAGAAAGCACTGGCATTCCAACACAAGCTCTTTTGTGCTACAGTTTTAAAAAGTCTGTTCTCACAGTAAGACTGTACAGTGGTACCTCTACTTACGAATTTAATGCGTTCCGAACACACATTCGTAAGTCAAAAAAAATTGTAAGTCGAATCCCATAGGAATGCATTGGGAGAAAAAATTCATAAGTCGAAGCAACCCTATCTAAAAATTCGTAAGTAGAAAAAATCCTATCTAAACCGCATCCAAGATGGCAGACGGAGCTCCGTTCGTAAGTAGAAACATTTGTAAGTAGAGTTATTCGTAAGTAGAGCTACCACTGTATAATTCTTGCTTGGTCCCTGAGAACTTATAAAATATGATTAGGCTGACATATGAAAAGGATGATACTTAAATACCGATCATTTTCACAGATGGGGCTTAAAGCTTTATGCATTGGATTAGACCTCTTTTTTGACCTCTTGGTGGCTTTTGATACCATTGACCACTGTATCCTCCTGGTGTGGCTCAGGGAGGTGGGGGTTGGGGGACGCTGTATTGCAGTGGTTCTGCTCCAACTTCCAGAGTAATTTCCAGAAAGTAGTTATGGGAGAGGGCACTGTTCAATGCAAAGGGAGCTTTCCTATGGTGTCATGCAGGGTTCCATCCTGTACCCTATGCTATTAACATCTACATGATGTTGAGAGCTGCCATCAGGAGTCTTTGAGTGCAGGGTCACCAATATGTGGATGACACCCAGCTCCATCTTTCTGTTCCATCTCAATCAGAAGAGGTGGCTGAGATGTGCTAGACAGGTGTTTGGAGGCAGTGATAGGCTTGATGTCAGCCAACAAATTGAAACTGAATCTTGGAAAGACTGAAGTTTTATATGTTCAGGTCCAGGAGGTGGGAAGACAGCCTGTTCTGAATAGGGTTGCATTCTTCTGGAAGGTGCAGGTTTGTAGCTTGGGAGTACTTCAGGATCTAACATTGTTACTTGAGGCACCTCTTATTCCAGATTGGAATAATAATAATAATAATGATGATGATGATGATCATGTAGGGCCCCAAACTCCTTCAGGCAAAAATGTCTACGTTGATTTTGCTCACAGCATGTAAAAATACTGCTTCCTCATGGACTGGT
The DNA here is from genome assembly GCF_963506605.1 of Zootoca vivipara. Lineage (NCBI taxonomy): Eukaryota > Metazoa > Chordata > Lepidosauria > Squamata > Lacertidae > Zootoca > Zootoca vivipara. The sequence continues at coordinate 39,177,722 of NC_083282.1, forward strand.
ACACATTATAGTTAGATTAGGAAGTTACTTTCTGCTCATAGTTTTATAAATTATACAATGGATGGATGAAGGAAATTTTTTACCTGCTTCTCAGCATAATTAAGGATACAAGTTCGTGGTAATCCTGTGGATACCCACCTCTTATTTGTTACATTTTCAATTCTTTCTGCAGCAGTATTGTTCTTTGCAGGCCTAACACAGCCACAAGGCCATCTTATTGCTTTCTTGTTACGCTGCTGAGAGGCTTGAAGAAAAGCTCTTTTTCTTTTGCCTGCTGGCTTAATATACTGTATTGTGCTTAGGTTGTAAGATCTTTGCAGTCCCATTTTGTTTGTCTATATAACACCTAGCACAACATTGCAGTTTAATTATTCGGTCTATGTATTAGCACCCTTCACTAAAAACGGTGGTGTCCAATTTAAAAACAAATGCAATTAAACAATGAAAAAAATCACTGAAACCGCATCAAAACCCAGGAAAGCTATAAAAAAAATGCTTGAAATCCCCTCCAAATAAAAACATCTTTAGCACCGAAAATACATAAACGTTGCTCCAGGCAACGTTTCTGGTGCCATGGCCAAGATGACACACTCACTTCAGTAACCACCCACCTAAATTTCGGGTGGTTGTGTTTGGAGATTGGGGTTCCTACCTGAAGAAAAAATTGATTAAACCAAGTCACCTGAAAGCAATTGATCCTAATAATGACTGCCAGAATCTGTACCCCAGGAACTCTCTAAAACAGTGATGGTCAAATTTGGCCCTCCAGCTGTTTTGGGACTACAATTCCCACCATCCCTGACCACTTGTCCTATTAGCTAGGGATGATGGGAACTGTAGTCCCAAAACAGCTGGACAGCCGAGTTTGGCCATCACTGCTCTAAAAGAAGGTGCCTCTATAAACAACCATGGATAGGAAGTCTCTGCCAAGACTTGGAGCGCCCAGTCAGTGTAGGGCCGCAGAAAGCGAAGGAGAGCAAGTGGACCACAGCCACAAAATGCCAGGAGGAAAGGGCCAGAGACTTATAAACTCGGTGTATCATTTTCTCCTTCCGCAAAGGTGTTTCGTTGTGCCTTTTGATAGTAGTGGAATCTTCTGATAGTAGAATTGCTGGCAAAATATGAGCCAGCAGTGCAGCCGTCTAATATTAGTGTGAGTTTTCTACACACTATTAATTGAGAGAGAAAAACTATATTAAGAAAAATTCGGGGTGGGGTGGGGTGGGGAGGCAGCTCGCTATCTGGCCTCTGACGAGTCACTATTCCTAACACACCTTACAAAGTTGTTACAAGGATTAAATTAAACGTGCCATTGTAAAGCAGCCCGAACTCTAGAAATGATAGATAAGCTGCAGGTGAACAATTTCTAGAGAACTGAGCTTTCAGTTTTCATATGATCCATTCAAATCCTCCCTTCTATTCAAGTGAGGCAGAGACAGAGCTTAAATTCAGTTGGTGGTTCTGTATGTCAGAGCTCCACCTCTTCTTCCTCGGATTAAAATCACAGAACTATTAGCTTGCAGCTGAAATGCAGGGCACCAAAATCCTCCCATTTCATAATAGTTTAAAGGCTAGATGGGCCTTGCTTAATTCCCTCCCCTGCCCTCCCCCCCCCCCCAAGCCTGGCTGGTTTCCAGAGAGTAGGGCTTCTGTGTAAGCAACAGGCAAATTGTTTTCATAGCTAATCTGGAGTTGGAGAGTGAACTGCTGTTTGTCTTCCACGGAGCAGGCCCCAGTCTGCCTATGTGTAAATCACACCAGGAGTGAGGTGCGAGATAAAAGAACAGAATAACCATTCCTGTGGAGATTACATCACTGCCTTCTGGTGGAATGACACACTCCAGATACTCTACCAAAACATTGTCAGGACTGGGTGAGGATGGTTGTGTTGTACCTCCGGAAGTTTTTAAGAGAATGTTTAGCAGTGAGGGCACCTCCGTCTCCGCCCCCACCCCCATCCCGCCTTTTAAGCAGCCAACATTTAATTCAAACCAGAGAGCCATAGAAATTCCTGTTTTGTGGAGGTTATTACAAATGGCAGGCTGGGGAAAGTATAATTATGGTGTTCCACTTGTATGGCTCTTGACTAATTATTTCTGAGGCCTGAGGAAGAATCAAGTGGTAGAGTCCTAAGCTGGTACGTGTGGACTGTACCGCTTCAGACTGCAAGTGCCGGAAGCTGCTCTGAATGCATATTAGAAAAACAAACAGACAAATCCCAGCATGTCGACAAAGGCAGGGCTGGACTGAAACCTTTCTGTATGATGTGCTAGGTTTTTTGTTTTGCTTGTAGAAAAGTGTGTTTCTAATGCACCGCCTCAAAGTAACACCTCGTTTTGCCACGTGCGTAAACTACGCCTGAGTGTAAGCAGTATGAGGTTTGAGAAATCCAATGGTGGTCCAAGTAGGAGTTGTTGGAACTGGAGTCTAGAGTCAGTGTTGCAGCCTCACATGGAAACCTCTGAAAAGTCCCCCCCCCCTGCAGCAGCACACTCTGCAATAAATGTAATGTTGAAAACCTTGCTGCGTTTCTTCCATTCTAATTGCATGCAGTGTCTTAAGCCACTGCTGTCATAGACCTGACATGCAAGTGCTCTGTTTTGTACTTTGACTCTCTCTGATCTTACTTTATTTAAATGGATGTTACTTTTGTTTTGAAACTTACTCACAACCCCACCTGCCTATAGCTGGTGTAGTAGATTAGAACAGCGTTTCTCAACCACTGTTCCGCGGTACACTTGTGTGCCGCGAGACGCTGGCTGGTGTGCCGCGACGTGCGGCGACGAGAGGGGCGATTTGCATTGTCACGTGCCTGGCGGCCGCCAATATGAAACACTTACCCGCCAGAAAGCAATATTTCTCCTCCTCTTTCCCAAAGCTCAGTGCAAACGAGCCTGGCGGCCGCCAATACACAACACTGGCCCACCGGAAAGCAATATTTGGCAAGTGTTTCTTACAGTCATAATTATAATATAGGGCGGCACAGAGTTAAATTTTTTAACTTTTTTTATGGTGGTGTGCCTCGTGATTTTTTTCACGGAACAAGTGTGCCGTGGCCCAAAAAAGGTTGAGAAACACTGGATTAGAAGGCTGAACTATGAATTGGGGAATTCCCCATTTTAAATCTTGCTTCATTAAAGGCCTTAGGCAAGTGACTTCCTCTCAGCCCCTTCTCCATGCCCATGCCCACCCCCCTCCAAAATCTGCAATGTGGGGATTATAATACTGACCAACCTTACAGGCTTGTTACAAAGATGAATGAGAAGCACTTTCAAAGCTCTTTAAAACAGTAGTCTTCAACCTTTTCCGACCCAGCACCCACCTTTAACCCAAACATGCATTTGGGGACCCATTTCTTCATCTTTTACCAGATATTTGCATGGCAGCAGTGCTCTTGTGGTGACCCACCTCAGATCAGTCCATGACCCCACTTGTGGGTCCCGACCCACCAGTTGAAGACCAGTGCTCTAAAATGTTATGCAAATTTCTGTTGCTTTTATTCTTTAATGAACAAAAATAAATAAAAAGAGGCTGCAGTGCGGCCCTTGGGGTGGAATGAATTGTTCATTTGTTTGAAGCTGTATATGAATATCCTAAATTAAAGGGTTGGATGGGACCTCAGCTCTCATCTAGTCCAACCTCTTGCCAATGCAGGAAACCTACTACTACAAAATCCCGGCTTGGTGGCAACACCCAACCCCTGCCTGAAAAGCTTTAACTTTAGTTCACACTTTCCAAGAGGGTTTCTTCCACTGGTTGTACAACTCATGCCATCACAAAGTTCTTCCTAATGTTCAGTCTAAATTCCTTTTCTTGTAATTTGAACCCTTTGGCTCAGGTCCTACCCTGCAGAGCAACATACAATTAATTTGGTTCTTCTATCTGACAGCCCTTCAGATATCTGACGATGACTGTCACATCTCTTCTCCAAGTTAAACATACCCATCTCCTTCCACTTTTCCTCAAATGACATGATCTTCCTTGTCACCATCTTTATCACTTTCTTCTGTCTCCGGTCCATTTTGTCCACACCCATCTTAAACTTTGCAGCCCAGAACTAGAGGAATGACCAAAGCAGAATAGAGTAGACACTACCAATGCTCTGGACATTACTCTTGAATTTCTACCGTACTTCTGGTGACACAACCTAGAATTCTATTCTACTCTTCCTACTCAGATGAAAAACTTTATGTTAATCCCTGTTTAAAAATTGGTTTGTTAATTTTGGGCCAGATTTCCATCTTGCTGCGATCATCTTGGATCCAGATTCTGTTTCTGAAAGGATCAGTTGCTAAATTGGGTGTTGTCTGCAGATCTTCATGAGCATCTCCTCCACTTCTTTGTCCAAGTTGATTATAAAATACCTTCACTTTGCATTAGATCAAAATCAGCACAAGATTCCTACTATAACTATCTTATAGGTCGAGGGCACAAAAAGAAAGCTGTGTAATGGGTTCATAGTCTGGACTCTGCATCTAATTACAAAGGCTTCAGATTGACTAGTGTCAGAATGCAGACGGAGTTGTGTTTTGTGTTTCTGAGCCAGAGAATGCCCAGGTTGCTCTGACTAGATCTTGAATTAAGAGGAGCCCTTCTCTTAATAAATGATGCTCTTTAGCCTGCTGCATGTAACCACTGTCTGCAGTCTTCATGATGAATTAGTCAGCTGTGAAAGCACCACTGAAATGGAATCATTTTTCTTTTCTTTTTTAGTATGCATGTCTGAAACCTGGTTTTGTTGTCCTTCCACATCAAACAATCTTCAGCTGTTGTGGAATCTTTTTGACTTTGTTTCCAGCTTTGGATAACACAGGCACCCCCAAACTGCGGCCCTCCAGGTGTTTTGGCCTACAACTCCCATGATTCCTAGCTAACAGGACCAGTGGTCAGGGATGATGGGAATTGTAGTCCAAAACATCTGGAGGCCCAAAGTTTGGGGATGCCTGGTTTAACAGAAGAAAATACCGGTAATCACTTGTTTGGAGAGCTGTGGGCTCTCGTGACAGCTCATGATGCTGTTTGCATGCAGTTGAAGGTTAGAGTTGGGTAGTTGAGTAGATTCCATCATGTTGAAGTCAAAATAGTGGCTCATCTTTCCTCTCCGCCCCACTAAACTCCCTTTGCCCCTCATAACTTTTTTTTTTAAAAAAATCTCTGTGTGGGATTCCTACAGATTATTTAAGCATCCAGTTCCTCGCTGTGTTGTTTTGTTCAATTTCTTTTGCATTCTGACCTACATCATTCTTTATTTGCAAAGCTATACTTGCAGGCAGCAGTAATAAATCAATTAATGACTCTGATGAATCATTTAATGGCTGACAAAATAACACTAAAGCCAACAGCTTGGATCTCTGTAGCAGTACCAGAAGACGCTGGTTGACTCAGGGCTGGGAGACGAAACAGCGACTGTTAGCTCAATTAGCACAATTAGTGTGCGATTTAAAGGCTTAGACGGCATCTGCTGGAGTGTACCGAGCCGGTGTGTTGACTGCATGTCTAAGTTTGGAAGCAGAACTCATCCATCCAGATTTTCATCATTATCTGTGCTGGTTCATTTTTAAAATATAATTAATGAATGTCAGAAACTGCCCCATAATTTACTTTGCATTTACAGCTAAGTAGAAATTCTGAACCTTGTCTCCCATCCTGCAGAAATCTGTCAGACCTCCCACAAATGCAGATGTTAAGTTCTGCCCCAAAGTAATGATGCTTCCCAGAAGTCTTGTAACTCCACCAGGTGCTCCAAATGGCTCAAGCAGTTGCAATCGCTGCTGAACATTTTTCGGGGCACAGTGTTTTTAATAATGAGATCATTTATTGGGCACAGTTAACCCTCTTTACATGAGCTTTGCCTCCCCCCTTTTTAAAATCATATTCTGTTACAAAAATATTCATATTATATCACAGTAATATGAATTTTGGGGTCTGACATTTGGCAGACCATGTGACATGGTAGTACTGAGCTTGTTTAGGCCTTTACTCTACTTTAGAGATATAGCAAAGAAATATCCTCAAGGGCAGGCACCCCCAAACTTTGGGCCTCCAGATGTTTTGGACTACAATTCCCATCATCCCTGACCACTGGTCCTGTTAGCTAGGGATCGTGGGAGTTGTAGGCCAAAACATCTGGAGGGCCGCAGTTTGGGGGTGCCTGCTCAAGGGTCATGCACTGTCTTCTTATGAGCCAAATTGTTAGAATAATGCCTGGATATCCCTGCCTTTGGAAAGGTGGCTTTTGGGAACAATATGCTGCAGGCATGTTGAAGAACATTCAGGTTGCAAAGAGAGAAGTCATCGACACAAATTTTCTCCAGCCTGTGAAGTGCAGGATGGCTTGGTGGTGCAAGTTGGTGAGAGAGTTGGCAAACAACTTTCAAAGTAACCAGTTCAGTAACATTTCATGCAATCTCATAATGATCAAGCAGCTCAAAAGACTTGCTAATCTTACTGCAACTGTTTAGCTGCTGGTCCCCATCACAACCTGTGATTTGCATACAATAATACTATAGCCAGACCTGATGTCTACTCCCAGTTAAGAAATTATTTTATATAAGGAGAGAAAAATGTGTGGAAAGGATACAAGTAGGCTGCTACTTTACTACCGTTATAAAATATAACCTGTATACGGAATAACTCTTCCAACCCATTACTGTGACACTCTCTTCTTGGCATCACTTTTCCTAAATGTGACCCAACTCCCTCCCTTCCAAGCTTTAAACAAGGACTCAGCTAGATTGGCAAAGAAAAAGCAATTTATACGCGTTGTACATGCAATATAACATTGTGCCACGAGGTGCTGCTGTGGAGTCCCATTTTTCTCTACCTGTTTTCCCTGCTTAAATTTGCAACACATTTAAGTGAAACTCTTCTTTGATGTGTCTAGATCCAGCTCAAATCTTCTCTACTGGCTTGACTTTTTTTCATCCTGTTGCTCTCATCCCTCTGCCTTTGTTCACTACATTCTGCATAATTTATTTAATAAAATACTTACATTGCTCTTTCACTTTTCTGACCTCAGATCACTTAGCTAGTTAACTTTTTGTTACCTGTTCTCTGTGTCTAGGATTTTCTCTTCCTTGGCCATTCATCACCATTCTCCACCTTGGCAGCTTCTAGTATTGAGGAGTGACAGACAAATGTCAAGAATTGCCTAACCAGGTTCTCTTTTTATTCTGGCCCTATTTTTAAGAAGGCTTTTCAACCCTGTCCCTCCCCTACAGCATCCTGGTTACTGTATGGACCTTACGAAGGGAAATTGTCCACTCATATGATGATAAGGTCACCAGTGGAATGAAGCATGACTTCCTTCCCCCAAGTTATCTTATGACATAAGAGATAAAGAAACATGCCACAATCCCAAATCTTAGTGCAGCACCTTGTACATAGGAATCATCCTCCCAGGATCTATTGCTGGTGTGTTTTTTATTTATTTATTTATTTTATTTATGTACTGTACTGCCTTTTGTCAGAAAACCACAGGGCGGTTTGCAACATAAAACATAAACAGGCAATGTATGCCAGTGGATATTATCTATCCAGTACAAAAATTAACACAGTTACATAAATGCGATTATAATACGTGTGTGTGTGTGTGTGTGTGTGTGTGTGTGTGCAAGAGAGCGAGAGCGAGAGAGATTCTCATAATATAAATTACTACCTACTCTTCTCAGGTACAACTGTGAAACATCATACATACCTAGAAGCAAAAGCCTAAAAATAAGGGAGGAGAAAATCATCAGCAAGATGTCTAAAGTAGAAAAGCAGTGCACAAGAGCGCTATACAAAAGTAGCTCTTAGGCACTTCCAGCTCTCACCTGGGAACCTTCAATTTCTCTCCCAGTCTCTCACCATGGGAGATCCTTAACTTATGCCCTCTGTTGGCCACTTTCAGATGGGTGTAGTCTTGGGCCTCCATGCAGGTGTGGTAATCCCTTGTGGTGCCTTCCTTTCAAAGTGACTCTCACTGGCATTGGTTGCCTGCAGCATGCCCAGCTTCTCTCTCCTTATCCTGAAAAGCACTCTCAGGGTGGGCAAGATCCAGTTTGCCTGCTTCGATGCAGCCGCAGCCGACAGTTAACACTGTCCTGTGCACGCAGTTGCTGGTGAGTTTTATGCAGGAGAGAAGCCTAATCCAGGGTAAATGGATGATTCCTTCAAGTAACAAGGAACTGGAAAGTTCAGTGATCTTGTGAAGACCTATCCTTGCCATGTTAGATGTAACGCCACCCATTGTGGTTGGTACCCAGTGGTGTGAGTTTCTCCCTCACTTGCTGCCTTGGCCTTCCTGACACTTTGCAACCAGAGTCCATTGATTTGGAGGTTTGCTCTTGCTATCATAGATGAACTGCCATTTGGAGGATGGGGGCACTGGGGGGTGGGGAGAGAGAGAGAGAGAGAGAGAGAGAGAGAGAGAGAGAGAGAGAAGGCCACACTCCAGCCTTCTAAATAATGCATCAGGTCTGGTAGATGCGATTCTTGCTTTTGCATTCTGTTCAGGGCACTGGTGGGCCTTTTAATTATTAAGTTCCAACCAAGTGTCACAATGCGTATTGAATTGACATGTGTGTATCTTGGAAAAATAACTCCCACGATTTGATGGGAGGTATGCCTGTGCTAGCAGAAGAGGTTTTCATTGTACCCTGCATTCCAACTGGCAGCTGTGCAGGGCATTCCAGGCCAGCCAGGAAATGTAACAGATGCCTTGCTGCGTCTGCAATATGTCCAAGTAGAGAGGTTGTGCACACCACACAAAGGGACCATGATACCTGGCAGTTCGTTTTCCATGGCTTGGCTGCATATCCGGGGTGCGTTTCATGCCATTGCAGATGAAGATCATTAACTGTAGATCTATACATTTGACTTTTCTTTTCTTTTTTGCCCAGCAGTACATCGAATACTATATTCTTTGCTAGTTTACACTGGCAAATTTTGCATTATAAATAGCAGTGCTAAATACAGTGTGCAGGATTCCGTCCCCCACCCCCAATGTTTAGATGGTTTGTGGAACTCTAGAGTATCTGAACTGCATTATTCTAAGCTGTTTTTGGGATCTATTTAACTCTGGGAGGCTCACCAGCAAGGGATTATAGTATGCTGGAAATCTCCTGAAACAATAAAATATTGGCTGGCAGCTTTATTGCGATGCCTGCTGTCTTTGGAAGAGCAGCACTTTCTGTGATAGAGAGCTTTTATTAAAAAAAAAAGTAATTGAGTATACTGCAGTTTGGAGCTCTATCCTGGACATACTTTCATTAAGACCATTCATTCACTTTACAGAGAAGTTACACTATGTTTAGTGGCCTTAGAATAAAATTTCTGCTTGCTCTTTTAAGATGACCTACAAAGGAGTGAGAAATTATGCTTGTTTCCCTGTCTTTCCAACTTTATGATGTAAAAAGAGTGCCTGCTTTATGATTTGACTGTCCCCCCAATTGGTTTACAACCTTTCTTTTCTACCCTTCCCTTTTCTTAAAACACACACAAATATGCACACTTGGGATAATAATTTTTCTTGGCTATTAATTTAGTCTAGGAGTTTTTGCATGCACCCCTACTCCCCCAGAAGATCACTTCTGCCAGGTGTTTCTGAAATCACCATTGATTTTTAAAACCTTTTCCCTTCTTGATCAGTATTCCTGTACTTTGTGCTTGTGATATTCCACTAGATTATTCACTATCCATTAGTATTCCAGAGCCAGTAATACTTGAATTTATAATAAAGCTTTTAAAAACATATTTTTCCTCTACTCCATCTCCCACCCCCAGCTGAAAGAACCTCTATACTGTACCTGGTAAGAAAGAAGGAAAAAGGTGTACAGGAAATATATAGAAAGTCTTGCAGATTTCCTTTAAATCAGGCTTACAGTTAAGGGTTCAAAAGTGTCTTCTGTACAACTTGTCAGCAGGTCTGAGCAGTCCTTTCGGAGGAAAATTACTTCTGGGAACAGCAGAGATGGTTGTATTGGATTAGTATAGAAAGTGTCTATGGACTCAGCTACACAGCTGCAAATAAAACGTTTTAAGTGTGTTGTAAAGTGATATACAAATAGATGGCGATAGTGAGCTATGAAAAATTCAATGTGTTTTTCAAAACTTTTTTTAAAAAGCATTTTCACAACATTTTGTGTGTGTGTGTAGATTCCGCCTATCTCAGTATGGTTATTAGAATTGTTCTATTTGTAATACAAGGACACCTATTCAGATCCCATTGTGCCATGCTAAAGGCATTCCTTCTTTTCCCAGTAGCTTTTGGTGTGGAACTGAAAAGGGAAAGGACAAACTTTCCTGACACTTTGCTACTACTCCATCCTGGCAGGATGAGGCAAAGGAGCTACAAATGACCCCATTAAAAGTTTTTGGGTTTTTTTTTGGTAAGATTTTAAATGATGGATTTTTTTAAAAAAACACAAGAAAAAATTAATAACTACACAATTGGAGAGATGAACCTGGACAAGCAAAAACAAGGATTCAATATTTCAATTAGTGCTTAATTATTTGGTAAATATTAGTCAAGCTACGGTAAATTCAGGAGTGACCCCTGGAGTGTTATACATGGATACCAGCGGTCAATACTACTGATTTAAACCATTCTTAGAAAAACTTACTTGGTGTGCCAGTAAGATGAGATGTTCCCATATCTTTCTGTACCAAAATTTAACAGTGAGTAGGGTTTTCTTTTTTTACTTTTGCAGTATATAGTTATTTCTACTTTGGCAACTGTCAAAAGGTGATGAGTAGTTGATTGCATAATGCTTCCGCTTGGTGCCCTGGAAGGATATCCTATAATGTTGCTCCAGGTCCTATGATTATCCGACAAAGGTGTCTGCAACACCAAACACGTTTTATCCAAAAATCTAAACAGCCAAACATGACCACCATGTATTTGTGGTTGGGGATTCCTGGTTCATCACAGCTCTGCCAGCATGAGTGAGATATTAAACTGAAATGTTTGCACTACCTGGACAGGACTTTAAGTATACAAGCACATAAATGGTAAATGTGTGCACTTTAATGAATGTCAAATGTTATTTTTATTGACAAAAATACTGCACCTGTTGGACCTGGAATAACTGATACCAATACACCTTGAATCCCAGAATTTTGGTCATAAGTTGTTGAAGAGAAAGAAAATGGTTATACTGTACTTAATTATGTCTATAAAGCAGAATGTGTCTCTTTCTAAGGAATAAAATACCTTCTGTCAATTACTTAGGGTGGTCAACAAATGCTGTAAGGAGAGGCTTTCTTCCAGAGACAAATGTGACCAGTGTATAAGAATTACTGATCTGGTACACATGTGTAAGGACCATAGTAAAAAAATGGAATCCCATACATTTTAATGCTTTTTGCATTCAGCCTTTCCATTTCTACCCAGTGGAAGTCTGAACCATGTGATATATTGGAACTTTGGATCTCCTCCTTAGCTAAACTCTTTTTCCTCTTGTGTGTATGTAAAAATCTCCCCCCACCCCTAATTCAGAGACAGACAGAGACAGAATACAGGTGGTGACCGATTAATTTGTGTCTGGAAGTCAGCAATGGTGCATTTTGAGGGCAGGATTCTTTATCCTCCTTTAGAGCAAAAAACTGGCAAACACCCAAGTTTGCACAAACATCGTTTTGGCATATGAAGTTGTGCTGCAGCTGCCTGACGAGGATGGGGAGTGCACAAGCCTGTGGGTCACTGTTGCTTATCCTCATAATGCCTGTTTGATGCTTTGTGCAAGCACAAGAGTCGTGAGCTAGTTAAGGGCACACAAATCTGTGGTGTTTTAAACTCCATAGATGAAAAGCTGAAGCAGATTGGTGGTTGAGAAATGGCACATAGGTCCTTATTTCCATAGTCATGCTGCTGTTGATTATGTAAAAAACGCCATTCTATGTTTTCAACTACACTAGCTTTCGTTTCGTGCCTTTTCCTTTATGCCTCCAATATCGTCTTGCTACTTGGCATCCTTTTCACTTTTAAAAATAGAAAGCGAAACAGTTCAATGCTAACAGTTATGCTGACCAGATACACAATACGGGTGATGGGTGATGATTCATCTTTGGTATAGACTTCACTTTGCTTAGTAAAAGGGGGGGGGGGTCAAGCGAAACCAAACTTTTGCCATTATTTTTGCTTTAACTAGGAAGCTGCTAGGTTTGTTCTTTACAAAATTACTTGGTTCAGTTAGTATAATTCCAGATATGATTAAGAAATTATATTGAGGTCTATTAATGACCAAGCCTTTCCCCCCAAATCCCATATAAACCTCATAAAATAGTGCCAAAGATCAAATGAGGACAATCTGGGGAATTAAAGTAAAGGTCAGAATTTGTGGGAGGAGAAGGAAACTTGAGTGCCAGAGTGTGGTGAAGTGGCTAGAATGTTGGCTTTGGATGTGGGAAACTCAGATTCATATTCCCTGCTCAGCTATGAAGCTTGCTGGGTGGCCTTGGGCATACCTCAGAACCTACCTTGTAGGGTGATTTTGAAGCAAAAAGCCTGTGTTTCTTTGGGAGGAAGGAAGAGGTAGGAAGTTAACAATTAGATGGCACCCATAGCTTGACACTGGAGAGACCACCATAAAAGTACTGGTCCCAGGTAATATGGGATACAGTATAGTTTTACTGGAAAAAATGGACTTGCAAACTAAGTGTTTTGAAAGGCCAGAATAAGATAGATAAATTTATTTCTGTTTGGTATGATTTTGTGGTTTATACAAATATTAAGTAACATGGGCAGTGTCCATTGCCCGTGTACAAATCAGGGGTAGGCAACCTAAGGCCCGTGGGCCGGATGCGGCCCAATTGCCTTCTCAATACGGCCCATGAACTGTGCAGGAATCAGCGTGTTTTTACTTGAGTAGAATGTGTTATTTTATTTAAAATGCATCTCTGGGTTATTTGTGGGGCATAGGAATGCATTCATTCCCCCCCCCCCCAATAAAGTCCAGCCCACCACATGGTCTGAGGGACTGTGGACCAGACCACAGCTGAAAAAGGTTGCTGACCCCTGGTACAAATGGATCTGGTTGATTTAACCTTATTTATCCCCCTCCCAATATTTTTCATCATTGTGAATGTTTTATTAACAGTTTGATTTTATATATTGATCACCTGCCAGTATACATATCTGGAAAACAATTTAAGTTGTTTTGATTTGTATTTATTCTAAATTTGGTTTGTTTATTTTTAAAATTGTGCTTCTGAATAGGAATACTTGCTGTTTGCACTGTTATACAATGAAAGCATATCTTAAAACTCCAATAAAAAATAATTAATAAAAACCCAACACATAACCCTTTTTGTTTTTAGTTACAGGTAGGTAGCCGTGTTGGTCTGAGTCGAAGCAAAATAAAAAAATTCCTTCAGTAGCACCTTAAAGACCAACTAAGTTTTTATTTTGGTATGAGCTTTCGTGGTATCTGAAGAAGTGTGCATGCACACGAAAGCTCATACCAAAATAAAAACTTAGTTGGTCTTTAAGGTGCTACTGAAGGAATTTTTTTATTTTCCTTTTTGTTTTTGTTTTTTGTTTTGCTTTGCTTTAAATATTCACTACAAAATCTCATGTTTTATGAAGCAGAAATGAACATTTCCAGCTTCTGATACATTTAGATGAGATTGCGAATTGTGGTGGTGAATATATTTTTCCAGAGCAGGAAATGTCTGCAGGGGCTTTTACTCACATTTGCTTGAACATGAGTAAAACACTTAGCACAGGAGAGGCTAGGAACTCAGTGGACAGGACAGCCCACACTGGGACAGTGCGGATGGGATTTTCATATGTGCCCCAGTCCACAGATACATATTCGCATGTTCAAGCAAACGTCTAGACAATTCTCATGATGTTGGTAACTGGCATTATATTTATGAAGTTTTTTAATTATAACAAGAATGAGTGGGGTGGCTGATAACTCATTATTTATTGGATGAATAACCATGTTTTACACTGAAGAAGACCCCAGATATTGTAACAGAGGCATCAGATTGTGCTTGTGCAAACCCATAGCTCAAAACAAAGGAATTTTCCATCTTCTTTGACTGTGGCATGCTTTGGTAATTTCAGTAGGGTGGCTTAGCTTTGAAACCTGCTGCAGTTACTGCCATTAAAAGTGTTTTTTGCACAAGTTTGCTTGATGACGGAACCAGACTCCCAGTTGCACATTAATCTGAATGGCAGCCATTGGCATTCTATTAGTCTTAATGGCACATTCTTACAATGTGAAGTGTTTGATTTCCTTTGGGTAGGCTTGATGATGATGGTATTGGTTATTGGTTATGTGCTAATTGATGGAGCTGTGAGATGTGTGTTGACTTCCTTTTCAGCTGACCTGAAATCAGTGCTGTTTATCTATACGTATATTTTCTTTCTTTTTTTGTACAGAGTGCAGCTGCAGCACCAAGTCCAGTACTTGGAAACATTCCTCCAAATGATGGAATGCCAGGGGGACCCATTCCTCCAGGTTTCTTTCAGGTAAGAATTGGCTCTCCTGACTTTTGTTGCTGTTTGCTGCATGCATGAGCATGAATGGATTCTTAAGTAGTTTACAGATGCACCATAGTCTCAGAGACACTTTTAAAACAAAACTGCCAGAAGTACCCAATTAGCTGTAATATTATGCTCGGTTTCCCTTAACCTTTGTTTTTGCAGTGTGTATGTGTTAGCTTTCTCTGGTCTGGAAAGCAAGATTCATTTTTTTGTTTTTACAATTCAGTATTTTCCAAAGCTGCTTTTTAAAAAATTATTTATTTGTTGGTCATGGTCATGACAGGCTTGTGTGTAATTCAAAACATTCAGGATTTGGATCCTTCTTCTTTTCCTTCTGGTTAACCACTTGATTTTTTCCAACTGCCATCACTGAAATCTTTTAAGAAAACCAGCTTAAGCTCTAGCCACAGGCAGAAACCCATCCAGCCTGTCATGGCAATGGGAGAGAAACCCAGTATCTCAATATCTGCCTATTGGAGTTGACTTCATTTCCCCTTGAAATTTCCCCTTTTTAAAGCAAAGGTTCCCTTTAGCCTTATGTGATTTCCAAGTAATAGTTTTGTGAGCAACACCTAAGGTGGAGGACATTTATGGTTGAAACAAGGGAACGAGGTTTAACAGTGATTTTCAAGCAATCGGGATTTTTAACAGGTTTTTAATTCTCCAAAATGCCTCCCCTCTGTGCTATGTTATGGCTGGGCTAATTGTGCCTCCTTCAAGGGCCATGTTGGGTACATTGGGAGCTGCAGGATGCAGTTAATATAAGCCACACATTGATGGTGGTGGTGGTTTTGTGTTGTTTTGTTGTTACATATAGGCACAGGATTTCCAGCACTTACGTGATCTAAATTTGTAACTGCTAACTCCCAATATTTGTAAACTTCTGGCAACTCATTAAAAATATTTTTAAAGCAATAGAATTCATAAGATCTAATAAGTAGCAAGTTTAGTTTGTTGCCATTTTATTTCTTGTAACCTAGCATATTGTGACTAGTATGTATTCATTTTAATCTCCGTAATCATGAAGGATAGCACCTTCTTAAATTCATGAACACTGGGATACCTCATCCTAATGAGTGGCAATGGTCAATCAAAAAGGGACACGTGAACATTAAGCCATAGGTTTAATTGATTACCAGTGTCCTTGGTAGTTATGTTCATTTTAGTATTACAGAGCTACATATCAGCAAGAATCCTTTCTAAAAAGTTATGAATATTGGTTGTAGTCTGGAAGTATGTTTTACCTTATTTGAGTTACTGACTGTGTGCAAGAAAAAAAGTACTGAGCGATGAATACTTTTATCAAAGTTATGTGGTCTGGATTACGATGCTAAAACTACTAATTCTGTGGATGGGGCTTGTTAGCCTGCTGTATTTATTAATTTTTTTAAAAAAGGAATGATATATTTGTAGGACATGTAGGAAAAAGAGAATCTCTTGGTTCTGAGATACTAACAGAGGCTTAAGCGAGTTTTTTTATATTGGTGGAAATAAGTGAAAGAAGATGTGAGATGGGAACATCTGCCAGCAATTCAAGTTTTGTATGCCTTGGGTAAAACATACGTAGATTTTTATTTTGGTCTGTTTGATAGAGAGAATCCTCTTTTGTCAATGTTTTTCAGAGGATTTTTGTTTGTTTTTGGGCAAGTGTTCCGAACTTAACAGTTCAACAAGCTGACACTGTGCTGAACCTCTAATATATATACTAAAGGTATTTATAATCTGTCCCTCTGTCTGAATGTGCTGGGGCAGAGATACAAAGTACTAATAAAAAAATCAGCAATAAGATTTAGAAAGTATAAAACTAAATTCAAAGTTCAACCAGGCACACTTTTGAGCCTGCTTTCATCTGCGCAGAGATGATGACACGATTTCAGCACCATGGAAGGCCTCTGCAGACACACAGAAGCCCATGGGCACCACATTGGGAACCCTGTATTAACCTATAGTTAAAGTAAACTATAGGTAAAGGTAAAGGGACCCCTGACCATTAGGTCCAGTCGTGACCGACTCTGGGGTTGCGCGCTCATCTCGCATTATTGGCCGAGGGAACCGACGTATAGCTTCCAGGTCATGTGGCCAGCATGACAAAGCCGCTTCTGGCAAACCAGAGCAGCACATGGAAACGCCGTTTACCTTCCCACTTTAGTATATATATTAAAGGTTCAGCACAGTGTCAGCTTGTTGAACTGTTGAACCTTCCTATTTATCTACTTGCATTTTGACGTGCTTTCGAACTGCTAGGTTGGCAGGAACTGGGACCAAGCAACGGGAGCTCACCCCGTCACAGGGATTCGAACCGCCGACCTTCTGATTGGCAAGCCCTAGGCTCAGTGGTTTAACCACAGCGCCACCTGGGTCCCTAAAGTAAACTATAGTTTAATTTAAATGAGTAGTGTGCTGGTACAAGCTGCTGAGGTCACAGGTGCTTAATTCCTCCTCCTCCTCCTCCTCCTCCTCCTCCTCCTCCTCCTCCTCCTCCTCCTCCTCCTCCTCCTCCTCCTCCTCCCCCCCCAAATTGAACCCAGGCCTGTGAATTGTTTATCTCCAAACAAACATACAGGATGTAATAAGCCAAGAGCAAACCTTGGTTTAACGTGACATGCACACCACGCCATTGTGGTCCTTTCCAGGTTAAGAAGGATATTGCTTGAACTTCTGTATTTGTAACTAAGGCAGGACAAAAGAGCAACTGCTCAGCTGACAATGCCTGCTCTTGTGTCTGGCCTGAGGTCAAGCAGGTCAGCAGACCAGTGACGGAGAATAACAGCTATAACTATCTATGTTTTCCTTTGGATTTGGGGGGGGGGGGAGAATCACAAAAAACCCATTTTTAAAATAAAAGAAGTCAGAAGCTGCACCCTTTGGCTTCAAAACATTTGCAAATCAGAATGCCAAAAGACAGAAATAGAAGCAATAACAAACAATTCAACTTTTTATCACCTTTAGTTTAGTTTTCCAAATTCACAAACGGAGGGTTCCAGTATATGGTGGAGCCTCCCCAGCCCTGTTAGTGTCGATAGTGGAGGCTGCTTCTCTCCTTTCTCTTTGCCTCCAGCTAGAAAGGGCAGGTGAATGGGCTGGTAGTGAAGGAGAAGGAAGTGTAACAGCCACCAAGTAGCTACTGGCCACTTGCTCGCCTGACCCCCCCCCCCACTCCCCATTTCCCCAGAAGAACAGGATGGGCTGCTAGATGGCCAACTGCTCCTCTTCCTCCCTGCAATAGCGGTCACTTCAGGGTTTTGTCAGCCATCAGCAGTGGACTGCTTGCCAGCCCATGGGCCTTAGCAAATGCTCAACAGCGCCAGCTGCTGATACTGCGCCTTCCTTAGCAACCAGTCTGCACCTCCTCCAGAGATAAGGCAGGCTTTGCAGCAGTTAAAGATGGGCATGTGTTGTCTTTTACATTATGGTGTAAGGTGCATTGAAGGGTCCAGACTCTTTATCTAGTTGCCTAACCCTGCTCTGGAGAGGGCGGTGGGGATTGGAAAATGAGATTCTATATGTGCTTTGAGTTTTCTAGCAATGCTCGGTTACCTTATGTGTTCTTTCAGGCTCTTTTGTGTACGGTTGTTGCTGTACACTTGGTGGCCGTGTATTTTCCTGCTGATTTTTGAACTCTGTGTGTAGCATTTTGAAAAATCTCTCTGATGAAATGGAAAGTTGAACATAAATCAATGTCTGTTGCTGCTTTAGCTATGCATCAGCAGTTAGTGAGGGCTGCACCATAACAAAGCACTCTCAAGTTTGTGTTCCTACACTGCCCCCTAATGCATTGAGACCTTGGGAGCCAGACGATGATGGTGTTCCTCAGCACTTTTGCATTTTATTAAGCTTTGACTCCCTGCATTTTTCCATGCTAACTAACTACATTTGTTTACTAGTTTATAATCCTGTTGGTAAAGCAGAAACAAAATTAATGTTGGGGGGGGGGAAGGTAAGATTAAGAGCTGAATTGCATAAGCCTGATCCTCTACATGGATACAGATCACGCCCATGCTGGAAATGACATTCAGGGAGGCAAATGCAGTTACACATGATGTGTGCACAGTTGTCAGTCACTCTGGGAACCTGCCATAAATTGGTGCTTCCTGCCACATGTATACACACTGAAATGGACAAGTGTGTATCATACCTGAATGAAATACACACGATTTCTTCTATGGAAATGCTATTCAGCTTAGACATTAATTTGAAGTGTGTGTTCTTGCTTGTAATTTTCAAGTGGCCCGTCTTTAGAAATCAAGTTTCACATAGGTTGTTTTATAATGGTGACTGGCTTGATCTAGTTTAAGGAACTGATGTGCAGAGAATAATTTTGTTTGGGGGCTGTAAACACTATATGATTATTTCAGTTTTATTTCCGCTACTTTTGGGGTCTGATGGACTCACATCACCATAGAATGAAATGCCAGTCCTTGCTATTTAACACTTGACAATTTGTTGTAGTATCTTAATAGGAGAGAAACAAGAAAATGCAGCTGAAATCGAAAATATTGCTTCCAGCCTCTCCTATGTAAACACTGTTGGAAGTGCTGTTGACAGACACATCTTCACCATCTTCATTTGACAGGATTTCCTTTCTTACCCCAGTGGCTGTAGATAATTCCCTGCTTAACAATTCTGATTGGAAGGAGGGATGGCTGTTTCCCCAAACTTACAATGGAGCACAAAAGCCTTCCATTCTAGGCTTTGGGGTCTTTCAGACCCAGTGGGGGGGGGAGTCCTCTTTATTTACCAAGATGTCACACATTCGCACCAGTTTTTCAAATCTTTCCTTGGAACTTGCCACAAAGGGTGTTCCGCAGCCTTGCAATTAAATTCCCAGGTGGTTTCCCAGAATGTAGTAGGGTCACAAAAGGGGGAAAAACAGGACTGTTGCAGCACTTTGGTTCACTTATGCATGGCTGCTTAGAATACGGGAAATGGTGCGGAGCAGGGACAGCCCTTTGGTATTATGAGGGGTATATAGCCATTGTCTTTACTTGCATGTTTTCGTGAGCTACTACTATGGAGATTCTCCATGCATTTGTGGGCAAACCTCAGAAGGTTGTGGCTGCCTGCATGAAGTGTCGCCATACAGATGCAGTTTTTTAATTGGCCCTGGCTTACTTGGATTGCTGCCGACAATGAATGTTGAATTAGAGCCCAATCGGAGACATATGCACAGCATTGGGAGTTCGGAAAACCACCCCTCTGGCCTGAAAGCAGGTTGCTCTGTGAAGGCAGTGTGGCTTGAAAGATGAGCCTTTTTGATTATTGGCTTTGGAAGCGCTGCTTTCTGAGGTTTCAGAACACTTCTAATGGGTGTTTTGTGAGGAGGCTATGGATGTGAAGACTACATTGGAGTCATTAAACCATTTCTTAGTCTCTAAACGAAATAAGATGTATGTTTAGCAGTACCTGAATAAAACCAGTCAGTAGACATCGTGACATTGTTTTACTCAGATACTGCAGTACATTAGTGGATCAGTAATAGTAGTTACCATGTTTTTTCTCAATCTGCCACTTTTTTTTATAATAAAAATGCTTATCGTCAATAGCACCTGCTTTGCACACAGAAAGTCCCAGGTTGAAACCTCAGCATCTCCAGGTACGGCCGGGAATGTTGACCACCTGAAATTCAGGCACGCTGCTGCCACTCAGTGTAGTAGACAGTAGTGACCAAATGTACCAATGGCCTGACAGTGTAAAAAGGCTTCCTTTGTTCGAATGCTGGGCCCTTACAATAACATACATCAGGGTATTGTATAAACTTGTATTATTTAAGTAAAATTAATACAGTTGAGATAGACAGACAGATATGGATATATACACACTCATACATACATACATACTGTATATACATATACATACTCACACTCCATAAGTTTAGATGTTTCTTATTGCAAGACTCCTTTAAACATGTATTGACTATCAAGTGGATTCTAAAAAGTAAATAAACAATTTACATAGATTTTAAAAAATTCCCTTCTTTAATCAGCTGCAGAAGTATTTTCCCCCTTCAACCTAATTCCTGTTTATAGGGAAATGTGAAATTATAAATCTTTCCAGTGTCCTTTTGACAATGCACTTGCTTCTGTTTGTTGTGGGTGAGCTGAATAGCTTCTAAAGTCAAGTCCCAGTTGTGCTTAAGAAATTCAGCAGAATGGATCTGCTTGGGACTCACAAATACCACTTTCAGCAGGTGATCTGCTAGTAAAATAGTTCCATTCAAGCACCTGTTCTAACCTAGCTTCTTGCTACCTTTGAAATGCCCTTCTCAATCTATCTGTTCTTGTTTTCCTCCAAAGTCAAACCCTTTCTGTGCCTTTTTCTATAATAGTAACACTTAGGAATACTGCACATTTCAAATGTTCATAGTAGGTTCATTGCCTTAGCTTAATCATCTTTAACAGCAGCCTGTAAAAAAAGGTAAAGGTAAAGGACCCCTGACAGTTAAGTCCAGTCGCAGACAACTCTGGGGTTGCGGCGCTCATCTCGCTTTACAGGCCGAGGGAGCCGGCGTTTGTCCGCAGTCAGTTTTTCCAGGTCATGTGGCCAGCATGACTAAGCCGCTTCCGGCGCAATGGAACACCGAAACCAGAGCAGTGCACGAAAACGCTGTTTATCTTCCCACTGGAGTGGTACCTATTTATCTACTTGCACTTTGGGGCGTGCTTTTGAACTGCTAGGTTGGCAGGAGCTGGGACTGGGCAACGGGAGCTCACCCCATCGCGGGGATTCGAACCACCAACCTTCTGATCAGCAAGCCCAAGAGGCTCAGTGGTTTAGACCACAGAGCCACCCTCGTCCTCAGCAGCCTGTACGGAAGGGCAATAAATACTATGAATGAAAAAGTTGGTGGTTATGTTTTGTGTTCGTTCATCTTCTAGGACAGTGTGCTGAAGACCCCTGATTTCCTATCCTCAGTTATGTGACCATTTTTTTTGAAAGTTAGCTTTAGTAAATAAAAGTTTATCTGCCACCTTGAAAGATGTTTGTGACAAAGTGCCTGAGACTTGCAAAGCTTCTCATTATCTCCTAGATTCTTAAAGTGAGCAGTTGGAGGCAAAATAGCTCCCAGCGCCATTACTTTGTATCACCTTCTTTCCTCCAAAATTAGGAATCTTCACTAGACAGCCTGAGGTGGGAAAACGACTTTTCTCCGAGAAGGAGAACGAAGTCATGAGGTCCCAACAAGAAATTGTAATGATTCAGTCCTGTCATTTGTAGGCTTGCCTGTTGAAGATTAAAATGCAACTCATCAACTGGTTTCCCAAACTTTTAAAGTGGAATGTTGATTTTGTTAAGAGCGTTTCTTCTTGGTCTAGAGCAGACTTCCCCAACCTCGTGCCCTCCAGGGATTTTGGACTACAACTCCCATCAGTTGCAGTTAACATGGCAAATGGTTAGAGATGATAGGAGTTGAAGTGAAAAATATCTTGAGGGCACCGGGTCGAGAAGGCTGGTCTAGTTCCATGGCACAAAGTCTGGTGTCGTTCCCGATATCTACTGTGGACGCCCCACACTTAGCCAACAGATTGTCCTGTCCCATCATTTCAGTATCACCGTGTTGGTCTGAGCTGAAGGAAACACCATGCAAGTAGAATATCTTGAGTGCTTAAGAATAAGGTTGTAACTGATTCCTAAGCAAAATTTATGCTTTTAGCAACAGAGCAACCTTATTTTATAGAATCCATCTCCCAGCATGGACAACCTTGTAGCTTTGATCAACATGTTGGGATTTCCCTTATTCTTAGGGTATCTATTATTAGTTGAGTGGTAATTAAGGTATGATCAGCTGAATTCCATTAATGCCTTCTGTTTGCTGCTGGTTCCTCTGTAAGATCTGAACCTGGAGGCAGAGACACGACAAACCACAGACTTCTATATTTTCCTTCTTAGTTGCCTGTCATTTTAGGACTCTAAAATGTGTTTGCATTCCGAGTGTCGTGTATGTGGTTTGAGAGCAAAACATTAATCCTTGGGAAAGCAATGCAAGGGCCTGGTGCTTTTTAATATTCATCTCACCTACTGCTAATGTTGTCATGATTAACTGTGGAGTTCTTAAGTAAGGGGGAGATGATGCTATCTTCTGGTGTAGAAAATACCTCTTTAATCTTAGTTGTGTTTCCTACTAAAATACAGAAGTCTCTTTAATGCAACCCTGTATGCTTTTATGAAGGATTCTAGAATTTATCCAATAAAGTATTAGTTGTATAATTTTCCATTAGCATGTGAAAATTACATCAGATTAAAATTTGAATGCATTTTCTCTTATTGGAATGTGTAGCAAAAATAAAAATAAAAATTATGGAGCATTTTCCTCTTGCAAAGTTTATGTTGTCAATACCTCATTGGGCCCATGCAACGGGGTGAGGATTGCTGCATTCTTTGGCTGTGCTTGAAAAATTATGGGAAGCTCACCATTTCCCCCTAAAACATGATCTATTGTGGCAAAATTGCACCTGAAATATATAAATGTAGCCACATGTGTGATTGTGACCTGTGTATTCCCTTTCCCGATAATGGCAACTATTTTTAATAGCTTTGTGCTGAGCTGCATAATAGGGGGAAAACTTTAATTTAGTTAAGTGACAATAACAAATAATATACAGATCTATGGTATTTGTTAAAGGGATGCTCATGTGTTTTTCTTTATATCCCCCTCTAATTAATGTTACTAAAACCATCCAGGCCGCAAGAAAAAAAAAATCTAGAAAAAATATTAGTAGCTAAATGATATATGACCAAGTAACTCTAAGGGGGTGTGTGTGTGTGTGTGTGTGTGTGTGTGTGTGTGTGTGTGTGTGTTTAAATAAATGTAATTGAAACCCCTCCCTTTGGTGGCTATGGCACTATTGAGTATCTTAGCACTAATGGTATTAGACATATGCATTGCCAGATCCTCGTTAGATTAACCCTTTCCTATCAGTATTATTCCTTGAAGAAAATAAAATGCTATTGTTTCCCTGTTTAGCTATTTGGCTACACTATGGTCACACACACACCAGAGCAGCTGAGAAGAAGGTACATATGGTAGGGAATTCAGTTATTTTTCAGAAAGAGGCAGCCGTTTTGCCATGGGCACTAAACATTTGAAATCAAAACAATATGAAATGGGGAGCTATTTAAAATATGGCGAATTGGTCACTTGCGTTCAGAGTGCAAACTGATACCTCCAATAATACATTGTTGACCTAAGAATATCTTTGGGTTGTACAGTTGGATGCCATTGTGATCAGTGTTACCCAGTGATTCTGTCACAAATCTCTGCGGCTGCTCTTTCCACACAATTATTATGGTAGTGTGGCTGGATTTCACGCTGTTGTGAAATGATAGAATCATACAATAGAATTGTAGAGTTGGACGTTCACCCAGAGGGTCATCTAGTCCAACCCCCCTGCAATACAAGAATCTCAACTTTCTAAGATTGATAAATTATTTGAAAATAATATGCAACAAAAGAAATATGAAGTCTGAACTATTTTCATAGCGAGGTGAACATAAAGCTTGGCTTAAAGCAATATATACTCCGGATTGTATTCAAAACTTCAAGTAGTGCTGGGATATTCCTCTTATTTTATTTTAAATTTTAGGATTACCTCCTCACCCGCTTGCTTCTCAGCACAGCTCCTACAGTGGCTTTCAAAAGAAATAAAACATGAATTAAAAGCACATAAAATTCATAAAAACACTGCAACAGTAAAAACTTAATGAAAATAAGCATCAGAGAGTACTAAAATCATTAGATAGAGTTTCTAGTTCAAGAACAACCTAATCAGGAGGGAAAGGCCTGCTTTTGGTTTCTCCAGTTAACAAAAAAGCGCAACAATCTACTCTTGATTCTTCCTTGTTGGCCTAAATATAATCCAGTTTCTTCTAAATTGCCTGATTGTAGTGTTGTTTTTCTGTGTTATAATTTTATTTTCTGTAATTTTACTAGCCAACAAATTACTTTACTTTCTTTAACTAATTAAACTAATTTTCCTTTATCTGTTATTCTTCTTGATCTTCCTCCTTCATTGCTATTG
The DNA here is from genome assembly GCF_963506605.1 of Zootoca vivipara. NCBI lineage: Eukaryota > Metazoa > Chordata > Lepidosauria > Squamata > Lacertidae > Zootoca > Zootoca vivipara. Next base: position 39,202,214 of record NC_083282.1, read on the forward strand.
ATCATTTGTTCATTGAACGGTATCCTTGTTTTTGCAGTCATTATGTTCTCTTGTTTTCATCTTTCGAAGTGTAGTAATTCCATTAGAACCTGTGCTCCTCCAGATGTTGAACTCCAACTCTAATGCCAGCCTAGGCAACAACCATGAATGATGGGAGTTATAATAAAACAATGTAGGTTCTCCATCTCTGAGTTAATAGTTCTTTTCCTTCAACCTCCCACCTCACCAACCAATATATGAGAGTATCTCAAATTTCTGTTTAGGCCGGGAGGGTGGGATTCACCTAGGAATTGTAGTCCTAAAACATGTGAAGGACCGAGTTTGGGAATGCCTGAAACCAGTCGCATCCGTAGAAGCCCTGGGTACAGACTTCTGCTTGCACAACAAGGCTTTCTCTTTCTCCTCCTTCTCCCTGCATGCCCCTAAATTGGCTCAGGCAGGGGTCAGGAGAACCCCAGATCAGACCAAAGGGAAAAGATTTAGTCTTTTTGCCTTAATTATCAGGTCTATCGTGACAGTATCCCAAATAATAATAACAAAGTTGAAGAGGCGTCACCTCTTGCACAAGAGAGTAGTATTACCGGTAGTAGGCTCAGGGAAACACCACAGTTTGCAGAAATAGGTTTTTTTTAAAAAACCTACTAATTATTATTTTATTATTTATTAAATTTATACACTACCCTTCATCTGAAAATCTCAGGGTGGTTCACAATATAAAGGAAGGTAAGCCCCAGAATTGCCCATTGAGGACTCTGTCTGCCCAGTGGCCACAGATTGCTGACTGGTGGTGGTAGTGGAATGGAGCGCCCTGGGAAAGGGTATGGCTGGCTGGCTGGCTAAAGCACTGCAACATTTTTGCTGCACATTCCACTCATTCTTTTCTATCTCTGATCTGTTGTCTTTTCTTATTAATCTTTTGCTGCTTCCTCATAGCCGTCTGCTCATTGTTTGAAGCCAATGTGGTGTAGTGGTTAAGAGCGGTAGACTCCTAATCTGGGGAACCGGGTTCATGTCTCTGCTCCTCCACATGCAGCTGCTGGGTGACCTTGGGCTAGTCACACTTCTTTGAAGTCTCTCAGCCCCACCCACCTCACAGAATGTTTGTTGTGGGGGAGGAAGGGAAAGGAGAATGTTAGCCGCTTTGAGACTCCTTAGGGTAGTGATAAAGCGGGATATCAAATCCAAACTCTTCTTCTATTGTTTCTTTGTTTATGGGTGGTGTTAGCACCTCTTGTTTTGCCACAAGCTGCAGAACTTGCCATTTAATTTCTTCCCTTTCTTCCCCTTTTCATTGTTTGCTTATTTATCATTAAAATATTTGTGTTTCGCAAACTCATATAGAAAACATCTAAGCAGTGTACAGCAAATAAGAAATATAGGAGAGCAGAAACTTTCATAAGTCAGTCACATAACAAACATTTATACAACTGAAAAGGCCCATCGACACAAGAAAACCTTCAAAAGGCAACTCAGAATAACAAGCATGGATTTCCACCAGGAGCACATCCCACATTGCTGGCCCAGCCACACTCAGTGCCCCCTTTCCTCTAGATGCCAAGTGGGCCTTGTTCACACGGGGGACAGATAACAGGATTCCTCCAGCAATGATTGAGCTGCCACCGAAGGGCTCAGGCAGTCTTTAAGGTATCCTGGTCCTTTCTTTTGTTGATTCTACTTGTACCTCTCAGTGGGTTCTCTAACTTGGTCCTGGTTGGATTATCTGCCATATTACTCTTTCTGGCTGTGGTACTCTACAGCTTGCATTGAATGCAGTGGCCTTGACTTCTGAGTAAATATACAAAGGGTTATGCTACAAATATACATAGGTATTCCTAGTTAAACTTCTTGTTTGCAGTCTCTCACCCCTTTTATTTTTATGCATGTAAATATGATCATGATTCTTTGCTTTTCTCTCTTTTTCACACGGAGTTCCTGTTCACAAGAATCTGTTGCTTCGTATGAATTCATTCTATCTCCTGCTTATCTTTGATATCTCTATATACCCCGATTTAGTCTTTGCATTCTTCCGTTTTTGTTGTTGCTGCTTGTTAAACCCTGTATCTGTTTCTCAGTTTCGTATCTTTATGCTCTGTACTTTTATTACATCTTATCAATGGAACTCCTTACCAGCTGATATTCATTTAATTAGATCTCTTCCTCCTTTTTAAAAAAAGCTGTAGCCTACAGTTGCAACTATACTTAAAACGACAGATTAGTAATTATGATTTTAGGCCTTTTTAAAACATATTAATATTAGACTTGGGGTGGGGAAGGGGACAGGTTGGCAACACAGCATTGAGTTTAAACTCTGCTCCTCCTGTATCATTTTCCAGATTCAAATTGCACTCCCTGAAGCTGTTACTTGCTCTGCATGGGACTTTGTGGTACCTACATGGTTCATCTCTTTGTGGGGAAGGCTTCAGGAAAATGTGGTTTCATTAGAGGAATATCATGAGGAAGTACACCCCCATCCCCTCAACACAGTCCTAATCCAATCTGGAGGGTCCCACAATTGCTAGGTCCTTTAAACATACATACATACATACATACATACATACATACATACATACATACATACATATCCTTGTTTATCTTGATCACAGATCTCCCTGTTGAGTTGCACCCTGCCTTTAATTGTGTTTGGCTTCCTTCCCTGTGTTTCCTTGTTGTTTTGTTGTTGTCTAATTTAGATTATGAACCCATTGAGTAGGGCTGTTGCTTTATGGGTTTTGTACGGCACCTCATTTTTAGGCACTTCACAACTAACAATACTTATTATAAGAAGAGTCATCTTCATCAGCCTCCTGAAAGTTGACCAAGAAGAAGAAGACTTCCCTTGGCAGGGACTGCCTAAATGCTAGAAGCCTTACCCAGAAGTCTCTGCTCCTAGATGACATCTCTTTTTATCTGCCAGATGGCAGAACCTCCATGGAAGTGCCTGGGTCATGGGGGTGGATATATAGGAACCCTACGTTTCTGATGTTTTCAAGCGGCCAAGCTGTTGCTTTTTGGGGTGTTGCTTTTAAGAACATGGGATTTAAAAATAATCTATAAAACTTTCAATAATTACAAGAGAGGCTGCATAACTGAGCTGTCTTTGTATATTTGTAAAGTAACTTTCTTTTTAAAAAAAGCAGACAGAAAGTGCTTGCTAACCATTTAAAATCAGTATTGAACAGTTTGGTACCTTGTGCTCTCCACATCTAATCATCTGGGACTGGCAGGATTTATAACACCACTAATGCATAACAGTGGCTTGGTGGGGGAAAGTTTAGTTTCTTTCTTTTCCCTTTTTTAATACCCCTCTGCTTTTTTCAAAGTTTAGTGAATGGTGGTTTTTACAAGGAAGCAAAAAAATGTATTGAAATTATCTTGGTGTGCTCTCTTAAGACTTGCTCATTCTCTCAGCTTCATGAAAGCTGAAACCCGGTATTTAAACAACCACATTGCATCTACTGTAAATACACCATCTGATTTCATTTTTGATAAAGTAAAAAGTTCTATAGAAATACATATTTTAAAATTTCTGTTTGGTCCCATCCCATGTAGTACAGTAGGTTCTGAGCTAGGTAATGAGGGTGACTCAGTCCAAGGCCACCTCCTACATTACTGAAAGTTTATCATCACCTATTACAGCTTGTAAGGAAATCTTAAGCTCTTAAGGAAATCAGCCCTGAGTGCTCACTGGAAGGACAGATCCTGAAGCTGAGGCTCCAAACTTTGGCCACCTCATGAGAAGAGAAGACTCCCTGGAAAGGACCCTGATGTTGGGAAAGACTGAGGGCACAAGGAGAAGGGGATGACAGAGGACGAGATGGTTGGACAGTGTTCCCGAAGCTACGAACATGAGTCTGACCAAACTGCGGGAGGCAGTGGAAGACAGGAGTACCTGGCGTGCTCTGGTCCATAGGCTCACGAAGAGTCGGACACGACTAAACAACAACAACAACATTACAGCTTGTGAGCCCAGCAGCCTATCTTCTTATAAGCTTAGTATTATTATTATTAGCTGAACTGTGGAGATAATTTCTTTGGGTTAATTCCAATGAAGTCAGTGTGGGACAAGAACAATTTCTGTGAATAGAACAAAACTTCTCATTCTCCCCCACAACCAGTGTGCCCACCTCATCTCCCCCAGATCTGCTCTGGAGAGTTGGGGAAACCACAGATCAGATTGGAGGGAGGTGGGGGAGCAAAGCTCTACCCACACAGCGGCTTTGTGGACTGCAACCCCTCTCCCCCATCCCTGTGGAAAGTTGGGGATACTGGGGAGGGATGTATTACTATTACTCCCAGTATGAACAGGCTATTTCCTTTCATATGAAATCCCTTTACTCCTCCCACCACAACACGACCAGACTTCAACTGAACATAGTTTCTTCTTTTTGTACCAACTGAGAAACTATGCTTACCAGCTTGGGAGCAAGCCAGGGTATTAAGACAGCTTTAAATCATGGTTTAACTTGTATTAAAGCTTGTAACCATAGTTTCCAAGTTTGAATGGAATGGGAAACTCTGGTTAATTACAGACTTCCTGGTTTAATCAGATCTCACATAAAGGGAGGGCCTGTTTGGCGCTAATTGATTAAGCCATGATAAAATCATCCAAAGTAGCTCATTGCATGATAGTGCATAGTTGCTTGTTCTTCTCTCACCATTCCTTTAGTGGTTAGGATATTGGACCAGGACCTGAGAGACCAGGGCTCAAATCCTCACTCGTGAATCTCACTGGGTGACCCCGAGCCAGTGATAGCCTCTCAGCCTAACCTCCCTCGCAGGGTTGTTGTGAGAATTAAATGGGAAGGTGGAGAACCATATATGCTACCTTGAGGTCCTTAGGGTAAGGTTACCAGATGTCCCCGTTTCCCAGGGGCAGTCCCCAGATTTACAAATCAGTCCCCATACAAAATCCATTGAAGTTTAAAAGTGTCCCCGGATTCATTGAAAAAAAATCTGGTAACCTTACCTTAGAGTACGGGTGGGAAATAAATGCATTGAGTGAATGAATGAATGAATGAATGAATGAATACTCCAGTGTCTTAAGTGTGCATTTTACGTCAGGACAAATTAAGTGCACCAAGTAAAACATAGTGTGGGGGAGCGGACCAGAAATGTGTATATGCATGTTGTATCTGTCATGAAGAATAGCTAGAAAGTGTTTGTAGCAATTGTGCAACTATATTCCCCACAGAAATCACAATTGCAAGAAACTATGCTTGAAGATCTTGAATAATTGCATTTTCCCAGGTACAAAAGATTGTGGCTCAAATGGTTGGAATATGTAATATCTCTTCAAGCAAAGTGCATTTGTGAAGGATCACATACAGCTTGTGCAGAACAAACATGAAACTAATTCATAGTTTGCTGTGCCTCCAACATTTCTCTGATGAAAATAGGGACGTTCCATTCCATTATGATAATTTTTAATATTTATACCCCACACATCTTACTGGGTTGCCCCAGCCACTCTGAGCAGCTTCCAACATGTATAAAAGCATAAGAAAACTTTAAACTTTTTTTTAAAAAAACTTCCCTATACATGATTGCCTTCAGGTGGCTCAGGGTTCAGATAATTCCATACCCTCCAACATTTCTCCAATGAAAATAGGGACATCCTAAGGAAACTTGGGATATACAGTACTGTAATCAAACTTGAAACCGGGATGGCTTCTCTAAATCAGGGATCTCCCTGGAAAATAGGGACACTTGGAGGGTCTGCAATGATCTGATTATATGCAAAGGCCCTGGGATACTTTGACTGCATGCATCTCCTTCCCAAAGATACCAGTTTGGCTTCTCTTGGTTCTTTGTATTCTGTATCTTTAAAACCAGCATTAGCAGGCAGTTCATTTCATTCCTTGATTTATAACTGAGTGTATGTAAGGGGGGAGGGGAAAGAGAGAGAGAGCTCTCCAGCATTCACTCTCTGCTGAATTGCAGTTCTCCATAGTCCTACAACATCTGCAAATATTTACAGAGATAACAATATCCAGAGGTCTGGCCTTTCTTTCTTTTTTTGCTTTGTTTTTTCCTAAGAGAAAGTAGAAAATGAATCTTGAGCTAGGCTGTAAAAGGTAGAAGGCGGGGGCAGTTTGGTGATGGGGCACCAGAAGAGAGGGGGTTGTTTTTTATATCCAAGCAAGGCAGTTTTAGTGGCCCCAGGGTAGCAGACAGGAAGTAGCAAATGTTTTCAGATGCTTGTTGTTGCCGTTTCTCGGCCAGCCCCAAGCCACCAGCTCCTCCCACTGCTGCATAACAAGTTGAAAGAAAGAGCATGCAGCACTTTTGCAGAGATGCTTGCCTTCACTGTAGATCTGCAGTTATATTATCCAGAGATACCTGTCATGAGCATTACTCTTGCAAGCTAATGTGGCCATGAGGATTCAATTTACTGCTGTGTGTCATTTGCCAACAAAATGCTTTGCAAAGTCTTGAATTTCCTGGGAGTGTCATACAATTTCTCGCTTTTTTTTTTTTTTGCAGCATGCACTCAGCTGTTGTTCCAGCACACCCCTGTCTTCCAGTACACACACGCACACACACACGCACACACACAATGCATCTTGGAAGTGGATTAAATTAACCACTGGGATTCCCTGCCCAAACCATTATTTTTTGATCTCCTGTGGGGAAAAGTGTGTGTTTAAAGCGGGCGTTATCATATAAAGGACTGTGGGTGTCTTGATGCTTAGATGAATGCCCTTCCAACGCCAGTCGCTTTCGTTTAAAGAATTAGGGAAAGCTCTGCTGCTGTGAATTGCAATAACCTACTTGCTAATCAGTTTTGTTTAAAAGCAGAAATTGATTTTCGACCCCTTTTTAATTAAAACTGGTAATTTGAGTGGAATCATTCTAATGTCTCTCCAGGAGGCACAGGAGAACATTTTCTGAGTCTAAAGAAAGGGTCTTCATGCTTGAGATGATACACTTGAGTGTGGGCATGCTTGAATCTCTTTGCAACTTCCTGGATATGGGCAGAGGGACATTCTGGAAATGAGGTTTCCCCTACCTGGGATCTTGGAGGCAAGAAGTAGAAAATGACTTACTTGGAGGTGGGGACCCCCTGCTCTTAGCCTGTTCCTGCCTAGGGCTACTAGGCAATTCTGGGCAGCAATTTCTACTTAGCTCTGCATCGGCACGCATCTTATCTTAGCTAATTTTCTTCGTTTTGTTTTTAGCTTCTTGGTTCTTCCTCTGTCTCTTAGCTACTCTCCCTTGGTTTTTTTTAGTCAAGTAGCAGGAAGTACTTTAGTTATCTCGGTGTGGCTTCTGGGCCTGAGATGTTGGCTTAAGGAGAGGGGCACTTTCTCCTGGAACTGCAGAAATTGCTCAGTGTAGGTCTAACTCCTCTCTCCTAGAAGAAACATGATGTGAAGGTCCAACTCACAATAGATGCCATGGGAACTGCATGGATATCCATTTCTTCACCATCACATGGCAGCAGGAATGGAGGAGCCTCACTGCCATTTTGCTTCCATCTTCCCAACAGAATACAGTGGAACCTTGGTTTATGAACACCTCGGTTTACGAATTTTCTGTTTATGAACGCCGCGGACCCATCTGGAACGGATTAATCCACTTTCCATTACTTTCAATGGGAAAGTTCGCTTCAGTTTATGAACAGACTTCTGGAACCAATTGTGTTCATAAACCGAGGTACCACTGTACAGATTCTGAAGCTGCAATGGAATTCCCACTTGGGGACCAAAACCACTAGCCATTTCTCACACTGTATTCTCTCCTAAAAATACATTGCTGATGATGACTAAGGTATACCTAAATTTGACATCCTTGTGGCTGCCTTCTCTTCTGTGGAAAAACTAATAACTGAAGAAAGGAATTGGCTCTCAGAGCTTTGAAGCTAAGGTTATAACCATCCAGGTTTCAAAAGTTGTTTTCATCTTTTGCTCAAGCAGCCTTGCTGTGTGCCAGCCTTATCCTCCAGAGGTTTTCAACTACAGCTCCCATCGGCCCCAAGCAGCATGGCCAAAAGCCAAGGACGATGGTTCAGCAACATCTGGGGAGCACCAGGGTGGTAGAGTCCTTTCCGACTCTCCAATTCTTTGATTATATTATTCATAGGTGGTTAGGAGAGGGCATGGCCCAAGATAGATGCGAGAACATGTTTGAAAGCTTATTTGCAGAAAACCAAGGCGTCAAGGTCTGGAACTCTTTTTGTTTCCTATAAGTTGGGATCCTTTGAGGTCAGAGTTTTGAAGGCTTTCTAAATACATTAATACTTAATATATTAAGTATTCCTTAATACTTCCTCTTACGTATTAGGGAACATACACATTAGTGGCTTAAAATGCAGTACGGTCATTTACCCCCTGCTGTGTTTCAAGTCGCATTTGCTGTTACTGTACACACTTGTGAGGGGGTGGAGATGTCTTCATCCAATAGGCATTATGAGATTTTGTTCCCTGCGACTGCAAACCTCTGTCATCTGCACATGTGCAACAGCTAGACTGAACTGTGCATACTTCATTGTAACTGCAACCTGCATTTTCAAATTAGATAGAAGCTGGTTCGAGGGGAAACACACCAAACAACAGTCTTTCTCAACAAACTACAGAATTGTGGCCACCATCAAGTAAACTCTGCTTCAGACACCAGCGGGAGCGCACAGAGTAAATGACAATGTGTGTTTAGCCTTTGTTTGGCCTGTGGGTCATCTGGTGAGTGGTCCCTAAAAAGCAGCTTTTTGTCGAATGCTGCTTATGACAACAGGGTCATAGAATCGTGGAGTTGGAAGGGACCCTGAGGGTCACCTAGTCCAACCCCCTGCAATGCAGGAATCTCAGCTAGATCATACATGACAGGTGGCCATCCCAACCTCTGCTTAAAAACCTCCAAGGAAGAGGATCCACCACCTCCCAAGGGTGACCGTTCCATGGTCATCTATAAAACGTTGCTTCCTGGACTCCAGCTTTTGTATACCACTTCCGAGATGTGCCTCTATCTTGTTTCTGGATAAGAGCAGACGGACATTACACCCCACCCTTTCTGGTTTCCAGCTGGTTTGGGTTTCTAAGGAATATCGCTTATTCTTCAACTAATTGTCTGTTTTTATGTTCTTTGTATACTGTCTTAGTTTCATGATGTTAGCCGCCGTGAGCCTGGCTCTGGCAGGGAGGGCGGGGTACAAATATAATTATTATTCTTATTATTCTTATTATTATTAGCTCTGTTTTGTTGGTTCTCTAGTTTCAAATTCCAATTCTAAGCTTTTGTTGTATCAGTCCTGAGAAGGAGGGAGCCCCGTTCTGTGTTTCCAGTTCCCAGGCTTCTAGGAAAGATGATGTACCTCTTTCAGAATGCCACTGTTCTCAGATTGTAAGGTCTGTGGGAACAGGGGTTGCCTCCCCATCCTGCTTATGCAACTCTCCCAAGTGCTATGTATCATGATGGTGCTCCAGAAAGGGGATACACCACGAAAGGCAAAATCTCCTTTTTGCTTTGACTCAAAGGGTTGTGGTTTCTTCGGGGAGGGCAGTGTGCTGCTGATAATGCCAAGGTTGCAGGTTCAGTCCCTGTATGGGACAACTGCATATCCCTCCATTGCAGGGGGGGGGGTATAAATGGCTCTCTTAAACTGTGGTAAAGAAATAGAGAACAGGCCATGAAATCACTTTGTCCCTTGCCTTAACCTCCCTCCTGTCTAAAACAAATTTGTCCTACCCACCTTGATCTTAGTTTTAAGCATTATTTTGGTATCAACATTATGTGGTGATTGAGGCTGGCCTCTCAACAAGGATTAAAAAAGTGCATAATCCTGTGACTTGCTCCTGGTTAAGAAAGGTCTTTCATTGTCTTTTTATTATTTTTGTGGGTTTTTTCTTTCTATTTTTTCTTCACTCTTTTATATAAAATGATTGAGAACTATTTATAAATAAGATAGCTAAGATGTAACCTTATGATGTTTAGTTAAGATCTTGGAAATGTTATGAGCTAACTATAAAAGGAGGGTAAGCAGGGCAAGTGAAGAATATTGAAGAAATAAGATGTGATGATATTGTTTTATACTTTTGTATTTTTCCTTTTTTTGTTTTAAATTTTTTGTCTTTTCTTCTCTTTTTTTTCTTTTTTCTTTATGTAAAATCCAATAAAAATAATTTAAAAAAAGAAAGGTCTTTCATTATGTCTGCAGGCATTAATGCAGAAATAACACATCTGTGTTACTACTCTATGGAATCAATATGTCGTTCCATGATGGAAGAAAGGCAGGGTAAATATAAGGAAATAAATACTTCATTCTATATTGGCCATGTTCATTAACGGAGACTAGTGGGCACTTCAGCAATGGTAAATCTGTGATGTCTACTTAATTGATGAAGGTTGGCACTGGCTTCTTAAAATCCTGAGGTTCATCTCTCAACATTTATTTTGTGGAGAGGCAGGATTCCTGGTTTAGGCAAGGTTGTTTTAGACTTATGTTTTAGTCTTTAATTATTTCAATATAGGAGAACCACAAAATAATTTGCTCATAACTTCATGTAAGGAGAGGTTGATAACTGAAGGCAGAGAAGCTTATACATTATAGCAGTATGGCAAGTAAGATCAGAGCTGAAGGTTTTGAAAGGGATTATTGGCATAAGTTTCATATGGAACTTTTATTCTTGTGTTTGGTGAATATCTGTGAGAATGTAAATTCTGCTGTGAACTTGCTGTTCTGTAGTTGCAGTGAAGTACAGTGGTACCTCGGTTTATGAACCGGTTCCGGAAGTCTGGTTCCGGAAGTCTGTTCATAAACTGAAGCGTTCATAAACTGAAGCGAACTTTCCCATTGAAAGTAATGGAAAGTGGATTAATCTGTTCCAGACGGTCCGCGGAGTACTTAAACTGAAGCGTTCATAAACTGAAGCAAACTTTCCCATTGAAAGTAATGGAAAGTGGATTAATCTGTTCCAGACGGTCCGCGGAGTACTTAAACTGAAGCGTTCATAAACTGAAGCAAACTTTCCCATTGAAAGTAATGGAAAGTGGATTAATCTGTTCCAGACGGTCCGCGGAGTACTTAACCTGAAGCGTACTTAACCCGAAGCATGGGTGTAATTGGTTCTGGAAGTCTGTTCATAAACTGAAGCGTTCATAAACTGAAGCGAACTTTCCCATTGAAAGTAATGGAAAGTGGATTAATCCATTCCAGATGGGTCCGCGGTATTCGTAAACCAAAAATTCATAAACCGAGGTGCTCATAAACCAAGGTTCAAGTGTAGTGGAAACAGCGTTAACTATTCTTAACTTCCATGAGGTGTTGTCCCCCCCCCCCCGGTCCTATGATCATTTTATCTTAAGAACGAATTTACTTGATTGTTGCCATTAATGAATGTATGTGAAGTAGTTGGGTAGTCGCTCTGAGCTTTCCAAAAACGGTTCTTATTTGGAACTGCTGGATTTCCTTTAGTACTTGGCTAATGATACAGTTGGGAAAGATAATGGTTTTGTCGTTTTCTTTTCACTACCCTTTTCAATTAACAGCAGATTATTTCTGCTTGCAAACTACAGTGTGTCAGAAAAAGAAGTTATCTCTTTAGGTGACATGGGTGAAGCAAAGGACTGTAATCCTTTAGGTTATGTCTTTAGTAGAAAATATTCCATGTTCTCACACTTCTTATAGGGGAAACTAGCATGGGGTAATGCAGGGGTTCCCAACAAAATTTTCTCGATGACCCCTCATCGAGCCGCTATTGTGACAAGGACCCCCATTAATTCCTAATCCTAAAATTAAAAAGTGAGAGCCAAATTAAGAGTCTTTTTATATTTTATATTTATACGTTTTTTACAGTTACAACAGAGTACTCCATCAGTATACAGTTAGTTTTAATTTTCAGTTCTTAATGAGATGAACGACTTTTTAACCAACGGTCCATTTTTAACTACGCGAACTGTAGCTTCTGCGAAAAACAACGCTTTGTTTACAAACACTACTGTTTTGCAAAGAGGCAGCGCGCACCAGGGAGGAAGGAGGGGAATGGAGAACATAGGGTATCTGCGCAGTAGCGCACATATGAAGCTGACGCGCACAAAGCATCTTGGGGAGGTGAGCGTTAGTAGAATGCGCGCGCTGCCTCTTGGCAAAACAGTAGTGTTTGTAAAGCGCCACCTAACGGCATACAGCAGAACTACTGCCTCTATCTAATTCTAGTTTTGCGCTAGACTCTGCTCATGCAGGAAGCGGCCAAAACAAAAAATCTGTTATCATACGAAATATATTTAATATATTTTTTATTCTAATAGCATCTTGCGGACCCCTCTGGCATAGCTCGCGGACCCCTGGGGGTCCGCGGACCACCTGTTGGGAACCACTGGGGTAATGGATAGCATTGGACTTCAACCAGAGAGATTCATTTCGCAGTGAGCTTTGCACCAAACTCCTCTCCTCTGTATGTACATTGCCCTGAGCTCAGTGTAAGAAAGGTGGGATTAAGATGTGAATAAAATAAACTTGCATATAAACCATGCTATAAAATAAATTAGGTTGATGAAATGGGGTGATTCTTTTGTTCCAGGGAGACTTAGCTACATGGCTTCTTGGTCAAAGCTACTTCAAATATGATGCTAATAGACCTAAAATAAGAGTTTCTTTCTGAGGTTACCATTGACATGTTTGATAGAAATGTGGGAGCCATGAAGCAAGGCATTTCAGAGGTACATGTTAATATATCTGGGACAAGGAGCAATTGTTATGCATTTGAATGAATCCAACCCAGGTTCTAGGCTAAGTTCTGTTATGTTGCTGTTGCCTATAACCCCAGTGCTGACTTTTCCTGTTCTAAAAGGACCTTGATGGTTCCCATCCTCCTCTATCATGAAAATCATTCCCACGCCTCATTGGGATTCTGCAGTCACAGAGACCTTGACACTGTTCTTCCAGACAGAGTGGGAATGTTAAGCTCTGAGCATAGAGGCGATCAGAGAGGGTTTAGGCAGTCTCAATGGCTGAAAGCAAGCTACCATCGATAGCTGCAACAATTGCCATTTCGTTGGGTTGGGTTGGGCATCACTGACAACCTCATACATATAATTTCTCAGTAGAAGTTTCATTTAAAGTGGGAGTTTCTTTGGTCTACAGTAGAAGATAAAGTATTTGCTTGAAGGTAGCACAATTACGGCAGCGGTCACGGAGTGCTGTGACCGAAGCATCTCAAAGCAGCTTACTTTTTCTGTTCCAATTTAAATTGTGCAAACTTTATGTGTTTATCATCCCAGAGACCATTTTCAGTTGACTTTAAAATAATGGTATTACTTGCAGTATGCTCCTGAAACTCCTTCCTTTAATTGTGTGTAATTGAAAAAGTTGTTTTTTTTATTTTCTGTAACCTAAAGAGGTACAAGGACTTTTTGTGGTTTTGGGGAGGGGTCAAAGCACATGATAAGCTAGTGCTGAGAACAAATTCTCCTTGCTGCACAGTGATTGTGTCTCAAAAGTTGATTTTGGTTACCCATGCATTTCAAAATACTTGATAGCAGGGGTCTAATTCTCTGCTTTTAAGTATTTGAAAGGGGGGGAAGCTACATTTGAAACATACTTCATAAAAGGTAAAGGGACCCCTGACCGTTCGGTCCAGTCGCGGACGACTCTGGGGTTGCGGCGCTCATCTCGCTTTACAGGCCGAGGGAGCCGGTGTACAGCTTCCAGGTCATGTGGCCAGCATGACTAAGCCGCTTCTGGCGAACCAGAGCAGCGCACGAAAACGTTGTTTACCTTCCCGCCGGAGTGGAACCTATTTATCTACTTGCACTTTGACGTGCTTTCAAACTTCTAGGTTGGCAGGAGCTGGGACTGAGCAACGGGAGCTCACCCCATCGCAAGGATTCAAACCACTATATCCACTATTTTCATGTATTTTGTATATACCGTAGATATCAGTACTAGAGAAAAAAATACCCTGTGATAAGCAACCCTTAATTCTCAGTTAAAGGAGTTAATGAGTAAGTATTAGCACCCTATGTACAATGGATCTTATTAATGCAAAGGAAAATCAGTTTACACGATCCCGTAAATATAACCTGGAGGATCAGCAGAGTGTCTGCTTCTGTTTAGAGCTCTGTTTGCATCTTTCAGTGTTAACTCTTTAACAATTTCTCCCCCTCTTTTATTTACATTGCACTCAAGTTTCCCTAGTACAAAAGATTTGCAGGTGCAAATATGTCCTGCCTTCATTAACTTCCCCTCCCCTTTTAAATTTATGTGATTTCAATTTTCCTTCCCTGTACTGTTAATTAGGGGATCCTCTAATCAGTACCATTATCACAGTGGTATTCATGTTTAGGAAAGCTGCTAAACAAATGCTTGCAAAATTGCTAAATGGCTAATTAATGTCTGTTAATTAAGAAAATTGCTCATGGTAACAAACCGTGCCATTGCTGGCAGCAGCTAGAAGGCGAACACTTGTTGAAATTACTAACATGGCAGGTATAGAACATCTGTTCCTCTGCTTTTCCTGAAGTGTGTAGCTGATTCTCATAATGTACTTACAAGTCTTGTTTGCTTTCCAGACCAATTACAATTTTGTGTTTGTTTGAGAGAGAGAAAATTACACAGGGAACATGTGTACATCATAGTACGAATTTGGTTATTCATGTTCAAAAGCACACTTTTTTGAAATAAACTTCTTGTTTTCCGGGATTCCAGGAATGGAGGGAATTAAAATGATGTTCGATCCTACAGCCCTGCGTTGCAGGGTTGAAACTATACAAATGAATCTTTTTCTTCTCAGGCGCATATAAGTCCGTCCCCTCCCCCCCAAAGGTGAAATCATATCTGCATGCAAGATTAATTGTTGCCTCAATAGATAGTTAATCTTGGTGAAGGACCGCAGTTCTGGTCTCAAAAATGTGACACTATAGTCTTGTGTGTATAAATGATTTAAACACGTTATTGCTGCTGCTACAAACTTCCTAGAATTGGAAGTCTAGGTAAAGCACGGAAACATGTTATTAAGCATTTTTTTATTATTATCATCATAAACCTTCTTGTTAACTTTCTCTTGTACTAAATTCTTGACCCAAGTGGCAAATGAAAACGCAGAAAAGTACTATTGCTAGTCTAATAGGACTATATTGTGGGTGAGCTGGTTTTGTATGTGTTCAAGCACTTATCCAAATGCATTTAATAGTGCAGGCTTGTGGAAGACTGAAACAGTACAGGCTTTTTGTTCAGCTTGCATAAGTTGTATTGCCCAGACCCATATCATGATCCATACAGCCAATGCAGATTTGCATTTTGTTTTGTTTTAGTTTTGTTTTTTGTTTACCCAAATCTGCTGAATAACGTAATTTGAATAAAGCGTGCCCGAACGCGGGCAGATGCCAGGGCACAGTTGGCGGGCATGTTGCATTTCTGCGACGCCATGTGTGCAATTTCCAGTGTGAAACTAGACAAGGCAGGCTTCCCCCACCCCCACTCCAGATATTTTGGAGACTTTTTGTGTTAATTGAGATCACAGTTTGCATTTATTAAGGTTCAGCAATGAAAATGTTTGCTCTCGGGTTATGTGCTGCCACACATTGCACCTATTTTAGTCTGTCCGCACAGCAGTGAAATTCCAGCACTGAGCAGCCGTTCCAGCGTTCGATTCACTAGCGATCCCATCATAAATGTCAGAGGGCACAAGCTGTGTCGCTCGCTCAGAATTAACAACTCATTTGATGTGCTTTGACAGTTATTGGTTCTTTGCCCCCCCGCCCCCAATTTCTATTTCTTTTGGAAGTTTGCGATGTTCAGAAACAAAACATTCATTCCCTGTGAAGATTCGCCAGCTTCTCCTGTTAAAGCCAGCTCTTTTCCTGCACATTCATGTGCCTGACCTATAACCACCTTCTGCTATCTAACCTCACAGGGACCGCCTGGCTCTCAGCCCTCGCCACACGCACAGCCTCCACCTCACAACCCCAACAGCATGATGGGACCCCACAGTCAGGTAAAGACATCGCAGGGCACTGCTGTGATATGTGTGTTCTGTGTGAACTCTCGAAGCATGTGGGAGCCACACCCTTCCGCTAACTTAACCAGTGAGCAGCTCCAGGGTAGTTTGCGGAGCGCTGTGAATTTACATCCACTCAGGATCCCGGGACCCCAAAATCGTTTTCATTCCACCTCATCTCACCTCCGCTAGGAAGTCTGTTCCTCTTGGCTGCATTTGTTCCATTGACATCAGATTACAAAGTAGCTTTCTCGATTTTCAGACATGCTAATTTACATACAAATACCTTTTTTTTTAATCCTCCCCCCCAACCCCAAACAGCATTAAGACAATCATTGTACGGTTTAAGTGCTTGTTTTCACTACTTGTCATTGAAATGTTTTAAACTCTTCCCCTCCTCAAACCGCACTTTCATTTAGCAATCTGTTTTTTTAAAGTATCTTAATATTCGCTTGGTACTTTCACTTGTGCTAATTTTAATTCTTGTCAAAAATTACTAAACCACCCTAACCTTAAACAAATAAATAAAGCGCAACAAATGTCAAAGACTTAAGAGTCTAAATATTTCTTATTTATCAGCAGGGTTTGGGGGGGTTTTGTTTCTTTTTTTTAAAAAAAATGCTTCTGTGTGTATATGTGTCAAGTCTAATTACAAGTTGAATGGAATGCAGTATATTAAATCTTTCATTCATTTGGCCTGGAATTCACCTCAGAAATGTTCTGCTAATCAAATGCTCGGTTTGGGGAGTTTGTGTGTACGTGTGTAGAATAAGGGATATACAATCAATTTTGGTATTTTAAAGAGCACTTGTGAAGAAAGTGGTTACAATGTTTACTTCCTCTTTTGAGCGTTCATTGCCACTGAACTAATTTTATATGCTTACAGCCTTTTATGTCACCAAGATACGCAGGAGGTCCCCGGCCCCCAATCAGAATGGGAAATCAGGTATCGTATTTCTTCCGTATTCGCAGCTAAAGCACGATTGAGGCTTAACATGTTTATTCTTTCATTCATGTGCTTTTTAACACTGAGGTTGCAATGAGTTACCACACACAGACATACACACCTCATTTCTTAAAGGGGGAATAGTAAAACTCTCGGGTGATCTTTTGCCCACAAGATAATAAATGCATATATGTAGTGAACAGTGGGAGCTTGAGGGCAGAAGGATGTCCTGTCTGTAGCCAGCTTGCGGTTTGTAAGTGGAGTTCATGCAAACCAGATTGTAAGATGGAAGATTTACCAACTCTCTAAAAAATAAAAACATCTGCCATCCTATTGAGTGTCATGCTTTTCTGGCCTTTCTTAACCAAAGATCACACTAAATTCCTCTTTGAAATTGCTGTAGGAGGCTAGAGCATAACAAGAACTCTGCTGGATTAGACCAAAGGCTTATCTAGTTTCAGCATCCTGTTTCCCACAGCAGCCAACTAGAGATGCCTCTTGGGGAAACCCACAAGGAGGACATGAGGGCAGAAACTCTCCCTCCTGCTGCGGTTTCCCAGCAACTGGAATTCAGAGGCATTGTGCCTCCGTTCCTGGAGGTAGCATAAAGCCATCACGACTAGGTAGCCCTTGAAAGCTTTGTCCTCCATATATACTAACCACCTGCACATTTCCACAACAACAACAAGGAATCTTGTATGAAGTTTAAATTCCTTTTTATAACTGTGTGCTGCAGGATTAAATGTTTTTTTTTAATAATTGTGGTGTACATGTTGTTGTTGTTTAAAAAAATGTACATCCAATGCCATCACACTCACTTATGGCTTTTTAAGGGACCCATAAAGCTTTGCAGGAGTTTCACGGCACCTTTTATGCATCACATATTTTTAAGTTTTATATAAATATATCCATTTTGGGATACCAGTTCTCTATCTAAGTTACAGCAAACAACTTCTATTAAGTAGTGATGTTAAGAGGGATCTGGGCTATTTTTTAAAAAATATTTTAAAAAGAAAATGTCCAAAACGCAAACTTGCTTATAGCTACAGAGAGAGAGAAAATATCTGTCTTTTCTCTCCAGCTTTATCAAAATATTATGAAGTTGAAAGGATTTGTTGTCTAAGAAAAAAAGGAATGTTACCATTTCTACAAAACGTGTTAATACAAATGGCACCATCATAATCTGTTCACTTCTGTTAAGTAAGAAAGGAAGGGGAAACCCTATCACCCTTGTTGATGAAATGTCATCTGTGTTGGCAAACAGATAACTTTCTTTAACGCCGTGCATTTCCCAAATTGCACTGGCCTTAAAATTGCACTGGCATCAGTAGCATTTCATTCAAGGACCTTCACTGTGAGACTCAGGCTGCATATGGATGACAGCTTTTTTTTAGAAAATGAAGATATAGATTCATGAGGAATGGGGTATGCGCACATGGGCACCTGCAGGGAGGATAAGGAGAGTGTCACCCCGAACACCTGATAAGCCACCTTCCCTGGATTCCAACTTTTCATTACAAAAGAAGAGGAGGGGAAGCAAGTCTTCAGCCCTTGTTGAACCCAAAATATGAGGCAAAATATGCAGGTGCTACTCTGCTCATTTGTGGGTTTTTTTAAATAGCCTGTTCCTCTTTCTGTATTTTTAGCCAATGAATGAGGGCATAGCAATGACTGGTGTTTAGGAAAGCAGATCTAGCCAATTAGGCGAGAGAGAAATGGTATATTTAAGAAACTTCTTGGCTTATTTTAAAGCTTTTATGTTTTTCTCCAATGGGGAAGTCATTGTTGTTGAATTGGGGGGGGGAGTCAGGTACCTAGGCGTTTAGTGTAGCTGAGACTGGAGTAAAGGTACCCCAAACCAAAAGGTAGCAGCAAAGATGGAAGTTCATGATCTTTCTAACTCGGGTCTTATTTTGCACCCCCCAAAAAAGTGACACCCCGTGAGTTTGTAAACCATGGACTCAGCTATGCAGCTGCAAATGTGTTGTGAAGTACAATACACAATTGTGACACTAGATGGCAACTGTGAGCTATAGCAAATCCAATGCATTTTTCAAAACGGTTTTTTTTTTAAAGCAGCATTTTCACAAAAATTTTAACATGTGTGCAGATTCTACCCTAATCAAAACTTACCCTGCCAGTGCAGGTAAACTCCATCACTGTTATACCTATATAGCGTATGTTTATTTAGAAAAAAGTTAAATACAACTTTTCACTTCCAAAGTGGTCCCAAAGCAGTTTACAGTGAAAATAAATATAAACCTAGTGATAAAACAAAGCAGTTCACACATTAAAACCTGCAGCAGTGCAGTAATGCAGGCTATACTGTTCTAAAACTCCAGAGCAGATTCAACCAAGCCCTCCAAAAACCTGGGAGAGCAGTTGTTTATGTCAAAGGAGGCCCTGAATGGCATGGCTTCTAAGTGAAGGTGCCATTACTGATAAGGCCCTACCCTATATCCCCACACTGTGAACAAGAAGGAGCCCGCTGAGACAATCCAAAAGCCCAGGCTGGGTGGTGTGGGTAGAAGTGCTCCATAAGATACCTAGGTCCCCATCCATTGAGGGGCTTTTTAAGTTAGCTAGTCTCCGGTGTATGCATTTTCAATATGCTTGTGGTATATATGTGTGCTTGTGAAGGATGGTTATATTTAGCAGGTAACTGAACTAGATAAACACAGATGAACTTATGAACCAAACCTAGAAGAATACTTAGCATCAAAGGAGTTGCCACAGTCAGTTAGCCCACCCAAACACCTGGAGCTATTTTACCCTGGCTTTACGGCATGAAAAGCATGGTTTTTGAAAGCGCCCATGAACTATAGAAAAGGAGGCTTTTTTTCTGAAGACGGTCAGGCGAGGACAAAATTACAAATTGTGTCAGTAAGCCCATTTGGCATTTCTAGAAGACCGTCAACAACTGGGAGGAAATGACTGCTTAATCCACTCTTCTGATTCTCCCCTAGAAATCCCCTTTTTTCAGTGGGCTAGTAGACAAGGGGGTTGTAGCATTCAACCATGCACACATGAGACTCTTAGGAACTGATGATAGATGAACTGGGATAAATAAGAGATATCGCTTACGCATTCAGGGAATGCAGCTGAGGCCATTCTCCACCTACATGTGTATTGTGAAAATGATGTCCCATATGTTACATTTTTCTAATACAAATAAATGGTGCTTTTAAAAAATGCTGCTTTTTTTTCATCCTGCTCCCCCTGCCATACCTACCTTTCACTGTTGGCTTAGGGGAAAGTCGGCCAAGAATAACTGAAAAGGGGGGGGGGTTCTGTTCGTTTTTTAAGGAGGATTTCTAGGGAAGATTAAGCCTATCCTGGAATCAACCAGGTTTCCCCTGCAAGACACCCACACAATGGCAATATGAGACAAACGCAGGGCTTATAGCATAAGGGGGCTGTTCTGCCCTCACCATTGTCCCATTTCCTTGACGTCTAATGCTTTTGAGTATAGATATAAAAGCAGCTGAGCCAAAAGGCCCTTCAGCCCATGACTGGTTTTTCTAATTGCAGCAGCAAATGTAGCAAAGCAATATCGATAATTGTACTGTGCCTCTCCCAAGTATTTGATTTCTTCAAATTTGTTTCCTTTCCCCCATAGCCTCCAGGGGGTGTTCCTGGTACACAGCCCTTGCTGCCCAACTCAATGGACCCCACACGACAACAAGGTAAATGTGATTCGGCTTGCCTGCGGGTTTTCTTTTCCCCTTGGCCTATCCTTTCACCAAGTGCATTACTCTCCAGTAATAAAGTAACATCTTCCTGTCTCTCTTCTCTCGCTAGGGCATCCCAACATGGGAGGGCCGATGCAAAGGATGAATCCTCCACGAGGAATGGGGCCCATGGGTCCAGGTCCACAGGTAAAACCTGGGCAGAGCATTTCCTACCCTGTCCAGTGCCAAACAATAGCTTTGCTACTTTTATGAAGTTAGCGAGCAAAACATCATAAAAGCAGCCTCTGGGAGCTTGAAGAGCTAGGAGTACTTCCATTCCTCCCAAACCTTTTCTTCCTCACCATTAGCGGTAATGCATTTTACATTAGTGTGTTTACATGTGTCTGGATTTGGGGGGGGGGGGAAATCCCACCTTGCAACATCTAGTTATGGCTTCAGAAGTGAACATCCTCATATCACGTACTTCATGCGCTCCCACCTTCCATCTTTGCTCTTTTTATCCAAATGGGCAAACTCCTGTTTAATTGGACTCTGGTCAGGAAGGAATCTTACACCTTAGGTGGGGTGGGGTAGGGTTGCGGGTACAATGCTGAATTTATTTCACTTAATTTTTTTTATTTTAATAATAAAATTTGCCGCAGTCTATTCTGCACTTTTCACTGGCAGACACCCTGTCGACTATGCAGGTCAACCAAAAAGGTGCTTTGCTCTTTTTTTCTTTTCTTTTCTTTTCTTTTCTTTTCTTTTCTTTCTTTTTTTTTGCTGCATAGCCAAGTGTATTTGATGTCCATACTTCACATTTACTACATACTGCAGGAGGAATGATGGAAGGAAGAGGAGGACTGACAAGTTACTTCTTAGATGCATGCCGTGGGCCAATCATGGCCCATATCTGCTTTTATACAGTTCTGGTTCATTCTTGGATACCAGCTTATTGCTACTTCCAGTGGTAGCATCTCCTCAGCAGAACTCCACTCAGGGAGAGCTCCTGCCAGTGGGAGGTGGCATTCACCTACTCACCCCTTCCTTCTGCAGCCCCTTGCATCTCCCCAAAATCGGAGGGTTGGAGACTCTTGGACAGGGGGAAAGGGTTGGGGGGGGAGAGAGAGAGAACACAGCAAAAAGCTCCTTCCCCACTTCCTCTTCTGGATCAAGCACCTTGTGAGGATGGGAGGAACATTTCAGTTTGTGGGAAGGCTACTTTTGAATCCGAACCTCAAGGTTTGACCCTTAAGAATCTGGACAACTTCATAGGCTGCCTAGAAAGCCATTGCTCTTAGATACCTAATTCTGTTGCAATACGTCTGTTTGGTGGGTTCTGTTGGGACTCTGAGCCAACGGATCAGTGTGAGAAGCTTCCAAAGGGAGAGATGGAGTCAGATGGTGAAGAGAGAGAGAGATACAAGGTCCTTTCTCCAGTCTCTCGGCTGGTCCACTTTTTGTGCCTTGGTTGGATCAGGTTATTGAGGTGCATGATGTATATTTACAGGTACTTGTTATAAATAAGTGTTGACGGAGGGTACTGAGGAATGTGCATCTCTTCTTTCACAGGCTTGCCGCTTCTCTGTGGTCCTCCCTTTGCAATCCTGCTCTCTCCTTGTTCTCTTAGCATGCTTCTTCCTGAAACCTGACAAGCTCAGATTTCTCACATTAAACTTCAGGGATGTTCAGGCCAGATTTTCCTTGACTCAGGATAGTTACAGATGATCATTTAACTCGTGGTCACTTAAAGCATTGCTCATGTAACCGTATGGAAAGCTGGGTCATTAGTAAATCTCAGCTGCACAATGAGGCTTTTCTGTAGTGTCCAATCCAATCTATTGAGGTACCTGTATCACATGGGTTTGATACTAGAGATGACCAGCTTGCCACATGTGCACTTCAGAAAACAGTTGCAGGGGAACCATAACCAGTAGCCACATTTTAGTGAGGTCCCTTGCACTTTCTGAAACTTCTTCTGGGATTAGCACATTATCTGTGCAGTGGCTCAGTTCAGACAGCCTTCCAAGTCATGTTTTTGGTTCAGTGTTTGAAGGAACACCATAGAAAACCGACTACAGATTCGACACCAGAACCACAGCACACCACGAGTCCCTCACGAAAACTGATACTAAGAAAATGTCAGCATACCAAGGGATGTAGATGTCAGAAAAGCTGCTTGCTTCTTTCCCCTCCATCTCCTATGTCATTTTTACTAATGCTATCAGGTTTGTCAATTTCAGCAACTGTGAAATCGTAATTGTTTAAAGTGTTGAACTAACACTTTAAAAGGGGGGGACGTGCACAAAACGTTTCCTTGGGTTTCCTTGCAAATCGCTTTCATCCAGTTATACCCTGTGAAAGTTCTTTGGATCTGCAGCTGCAGCAAAAGTGTTGACCCTTACAAACACCAGTCCTAGGTAGCCACCTGTGATAAGTCAGCCCAGCACTTAAGGTTCTACTGCTATTACCGGATTAACCTCAGGGTCAGCAAGTGTAAGGAGAAGGCTTTAAGTCAGACCATCTGTTTTCAGGCTAGGACTGGCAATAGCTGAGCAAGAGGCATAGGCAGGTGCAGAAGGAGGGCTTAGACTTGGAGAAAGTGGGCAGCATAATAGTTGCCTGCTATTAGGAACAACTTTACTCGAAAGGTCTTGATAACTCTGTGACAGCATCGTTGCAAAGAAAACAATTGGAATAGGTGCAGTATGAGCCCACCTTTCAATCTTCTGCATCTAATTTACACAAATGAATCCTGTTTATCATAATACATCAGCCTTCGTCTACCCAGGACCTTCAAGTTGTTGCCCATTAGCCCCAACCAGCATGACCAAGGAGCGGCCGAAGTTGTAATCAGGAGACACCCAGGTTTGGAAAGGCTGTTCAGCATAGCATCTGAAGGAGAGTGGAAAAGAAGAAGATAAATAACTGATCTGGTGCAAAGTATGAACTTGTCCATTAGAACGTCAGTTGAAGCCACACACCTCCAGGAAAGCAAAAGGAAAAAGAAGAAAAAGTCGCTTGCATAATCATTCTGGCAAGCTTAGATTCCAATAGCTTTGTTATCTATTTTAATGGTCTGGCACTGTTAGTGATGGGTACAAAGCTCTTGATAGTCCCTTATGTGTTATTATAACAGCTTGCATCTGTTACAGTTGCATCAGCCAAACAAAGACTGCTTCAAAACTTTTGGATGTGCTGTACAACTTGGACAAGCCAGGTGCTTGCCATCCCCACCAAGTGGTGTACTTAAGAGTGATTTCACTCCATTAGAGTTGTAGTTGCGTAGGCATCTGCAGTAGTAGAATTTGCAGCTGTTGTTAAGTGTAGGTACATGGAGTCTTTCTAAAGCCGTGCATGAAATGTGTGTAGATGAGCATTCCCCGTGTCTAGCTCTTGTTTACCTTGCTAGGGATGCGGAGTTGGGGGGGGGAATCCTTTTTTGCCCCTTTGGTACTTGCTTCTCATTCCAAAATAGCATTGGTCCCTGTTCCCAGCCAATAAGAGTTTAAACATGCCATTCATGAAAGTGTGAGGAAGGAGCCATTCCCCTTGTCCCGTGTAGGCAGCTGAAGTTAGTGAGGCAGGTGAAGCTCTTTGATTTGCCTTTAAAGGGGGGGGGGGGTTTGTGACTATCCAGGATGCCTAGTATTCAGCCAAGCAGTTTGTTTGCTTGCCAAGACTGTACTGATCGGCTAATGATCAGCAGATCTGTTGCCAGCTGTGACTGCCCTCTGTCAGGAGAAATGGAAGGCCGAAGTGTTTCGTTCAAGAGTTGAGGGTTCCTGAGAAACCCTTGCAACAAAATCACAGCAGAGCTCTGCCTCGTGTGCAGCGAGCAGCTCTTCCAAGAGGGTAAAAGCGTCACTTATAAACAGTATGTAAGCCAGTTGCAATTTTGCTTTAAACTCATTTCAAAGAGGAACCCGCTTTGAACCACCTCTCTGCTTTGTGCAGTCTACATCAGACCCTGCAGGGCAGCCATGTTTGGAGGGGAGCCAATCAGCCAGCCAAATGTCAGCTGTCTTTCAGGAACCAAGAAAATCGGAATCCGTAGCTAGATTTATGACTTCAGAGAGGTGGGGAGGAAGCAGCTTCTTCAGGTGTTTCAGCAAGTGCTCACATGTAGACTTCCACAATAAGCTGCCTTTTCATCCCCAGCCCTTAATCGTTAGCTTTCCGTGGGCTTCGCAGCTGTGACAGATTGGCGCCCTTTCTGTCAGATTTCATCTTTTAGATCTCCTTTGCGAAACAAGTGGGACCTAGTACAGTTCTGTAGTATCTCACGGGTGGTGAATTTATGCTCTAACTTTGGTCTGTGTTGGGGAAACTGAAAGAGTTTGCCAGCCGTGTTTAATGGGCGAGAAGTGACATTTTCTGGCCTAAGAATTGTCTTCTCTTTCTTGTGCATGAACACCAATAAAGATTTGCGCAGTTTTGTGACTGGCCAGCTTTGCTGTTTTGTAACTGAATGCTCTTTACTTAGAAGCTGTTGCAAACCTTTGTGCTGTCACTATTCCCCTTTCTGAACACCCCATCACTTGCTCATTGCCTTGTCTTCCTTAAAGCAGAATCTTTCTCAATTCTGCCCACCCCACCCCACATTTTTTTCCTGCTTCTTTCCATGCAATTCCCCCACCACAACACTAAGCAAGCAATCTTAATTCTTTCATGTCTACCTCTCCTGTTTGGCTTCCTGTGACAAGGTGGTGGGGGAAGCCTCCCTTTTTCGGTTTTGTTTGTTTGTGTTTATTACCTTTCAAGATAACCATCTTACATACCCTTTAGGTGCAGCTACGGCTTCCTTGATGATCTGCATTGGCCAGTGCCAGAAGCCTTAGCCCACTGGGCATTCCTGGTACACTCCTACCATGAGATGGGAATTTGGGCGGCTTCTAAGATTTTCTTTCTCCCCTCCCCCCTTTTAAAAATAATCCTTTGCCTTGTCAAAGAGCAAATTGAGAGATGCCGCCGTCCTGTTTTACTTTTTTGAAGTAGCTAATTTGCCTATATGTTCATTATCATCATCTTTTTTTTAAATTAAAGTTCATTTTCACAAACTAACCCTCTCGTTTTTGTTTGTTTTTTTTCCTTTCTCTTTTCTTCTCCGGTTTCCCTTCTCGTTATGGTAGACTGATCCTTGGTTATCATTGCAGAACTATGGCGGCGGAATGAGACCTCCACCCAACTCTCTAGGGCCCGGCATGCCTGGGATTAACATGTAAGGCACCTGCCATGCTGCTGGCTTTCCATTGACGTTCTTACAATTCTAGATGTGGAAATCATTTTGGTTTCCCATTGTTACTCTGTACATGCTGAAGGCTTGTTTTCTCTCAAACTCCAGGGGTCCAGGAGCTGGTAGACCATGGCCCAATCCCAACAGCGCTAATTCAGTAAGTGTCCGTTTATTAGAATGCCTTTGCTCTTGTAAACGTGGCCCTCATAATTTAGTTTTCCTGTAGTACTTGAATTCCTCTCATTTGCCGTCTTCTGGCATTCTACTGTACGGGTGAGTGGGGACAACCAGACAAACTATGCCTACACTACAGCCACCATTCCAGTCTCCTTTCATGAGTTGGAGGGAGAAAGTCTGAATCAGGGAGTCTCCTGTACACATGGGTCCCACTTTCCAACCATAATGTGTTGCTGAGAAATGGCTCTTTAGGCGAGCATTCGCATAACGAGCCAATCATTTACTTTGTTTTCTATTGGGAAATCCCACTGCGTTCCCTAATAAAACAAGGCCAACAGGAGGAACACCACATTTTCCTACTATATATCTACACCGGCATGATCTCTCCACCCCGTCACCCTCCCCCAGTTCTCCCTCCATCTCTGATAAGTGCTACCGGCCTACCCCTTTTCTGCCCATTTTTGAACCAGTTCCACTCCCCTTGCCTGAATCTAACCAGTGAGTTAGTTGGTCAACAATGCCACTGCATGAGCCCGCGAGGACAGCCAAGGGAAGGCATGTGGGGCTGAGCTGAGGAACTTCCACTGCTGGTGCAGCCGCCACCTATTTCTCCTCCTCCTTTTTTCGCCCTCCTCTGGTACCGAGGCCTAGGCCAAGAGTGAAGCCTATGATGAGGCTGAGGCCGGCATCAGCACCAACTCCTCTTCTTCCTCCACCAGCTACTGCAGTGGCGAAACTCACTCGCTCAGCCCTGGAGGAAGCCAAGGTCGTCTTCCTCCTCCTCCTCTTTTTCTTCATCCTTGGCGTCTCCCTCATTGTCCCAGCAGCCAACCTAGTTGGCACTCTGTGGGCTTGGCTCTGACATGTTCTTTGCCGCTCAGGGACAGCGACTTGGCCCCCACCTCAACGACTGAGAAAGAGTCAGTAGAGACTCTTGCGTGTTTTCCTACCCCAGAATATCCAGCTTCTAAAATGGGTGGGGAACTGTCACAAGTACAGGTATCTCCCTGCTTCAGGCATTTGCCATCCAATGGCGGCTAGGGGACAGAGCTAGTGTGCTCGTTCTCACTGCCCTCCCTTGTCTGCATACTTAACTGATGTGGAATCTTTTAAGAGCGTTCCTGAATCTCCATTGAAATGTGTTGATTGCCCTTCCCAGTGGGATGGTGGGATGTGCTCCAGTGTCCCTCTGCTCCTATCTTGGGTTCTCTGAACATTAAAAAAAACACAGTAAGACTGAAATGACGTTGTATATATTGCGTCCATCTCCTGGACACAGGTAACAGTTGTTGAGACCTCCAGGTATAGGGCAGTCTATAAATTTATTATTATTATTATTATCATTATCATTATTTTGTATGGACTCTTGGCCTACAGAGTCATCACCTGTAGAATTAATTTCCCTGTACAGTTGGTATATTTCATCAAGTAATGCCTATCCTCTGATCTTCTTGCAGATTCCATATTCTTCTTCATCGCCTGGTACATACGTGGTAGGTTTATATTTCTTTATGGGTCGTGACATGCCGGTCCACCATACAATTCGATATTTTGGTGTTTGCGTGCACACAAATAGGAATCCTGGCCCAGGATACAATTGCCTACAGGGACTTGGTTCTGTGTCTCATGTATTTGCTTCTGCGGTGAGGCCAAGAATTCTAAAAAGTCTGAGCTACATGGTTTCTGAGGAAGCCCCTTTCTATTCCTCCAGACAATGCGAATAAAGCATGTTAAAAGCCCCTCCCCCCACCAGTCTTGAACATGCCTCAAAAGTAGGGAAAGAAATCCCTTAGCGACCCCAGCTGTGCGAATGATGCAGTGGTGGCGTAACTGTGTTTAAGGGGTCTTGAGAAAGCATTTCTGAAGTTTCGCATGGTGATTGCAATTTGCGTAAGTGTCGCCGGAGAACTTTGAATGCATACTCCTCTAATTGTTCTGGAATGAGATTGTCCCATTGGCACATCTAAGAAGTACATTGCAGCGTTCCAAGTTGCCCATGTCTGTTTGCACCTTCTGCAGATGTGAAGGTTATAGAAAGAATGCCCCCTGTTAACTACCCTGGCAGATAGACTTGGTATGTGCTCCTTGCACAGATGTGGCCCGCCCCCCACTTCTCAGTAAAACCTTCATTTTTCCTGAGGCTTAAACAAAGAAATTGCACTTTGGCTACAAGAGTGCATCAAAGGTTTTAGCAGGAGATTAATGCTTGGCTGAATACCAAGGTGAGACATTGTTGCTGACAGCAGCAGGATCTGGCTGACCTATTGCAGGCTATGTTATCACAGTGGTTCCTGATGTGTATTTAATCTTGTCAACAGGGGCCCCCTGGTGGCGGAGGTCCTCCTGGAACACCTATCATGCCTAGCCCCGCAGGTAAGGGTGAAAGAAGGCAGCACTAATTTCCCCCCATTTTTTTATTTTTTTATTAAAAGAGAATTGAGAGCCCAGTAATGGTTGGGTTAGCGTAGCAGGTTTCCTTTTCTGCTGGATTTTATTTAAGGTCGCAACAACAACAATCTGCATGCTACCGATGCACTGTTTGGCTATTGATTGGGCGCAGCTGCTGTAAAGCAACCCGACTCTTTTCAAAGGGAGAGGTTTCGTCTTCAGTTCCTCTTTCCCTGCCCTCGCTGCCAGCCATGTGCTGGTGGCTTTTATTCTGCCAGGGCTTAAAACATGAGAGAGCACCGCAAAAGGGGTATGAGAAATGGGGTTAGCGGGATATTCGGCTGCACCAAAAGCCTTTCCTGAGGGGTGGGAGGCAGCTTGCATCCTGCTTCGGCCTTGAGCTCCCAGTAAGCCATGTGAAAGAGGTCGCTGCATCCCTGGATGAATTATCCATGTGAAATTCGACACCAATGTGTCGGTAATTTTTTTTTTAACCACCTATTTTTATGTTGGTAGATAAGGAAAAATCTTATGGGGGGGGGATTTGTAGAAGTTAACTAGGAACATTCTCTAGATATCCAAAAGAAGTTTAAAGAGGGTTATTATTGTTGTTTTTAAGCCAGTCCCACCCACCTTAAAAAAAAAACCAACTTCTTTAGGGCTGTTCTATTCTTGGGTTGTAGGGACACGGGTGGCGCTGTGGGTTAAACCACAGAGCCTAGGGCTTGCTGATCAGAAGGTCAGCGGTTCGAATCCCCACGACGGGTGAGCTCCTGTTGCTCGGTCCCTGCTCCTGCCAACCTAGCAGTTCGAAAGCACGTCAAAGTGCAAGTAGATAAATAGGGACCGCTCCGGCGGGAAGGTAAACAGCGTTTCCGTGTGCTGCTCTGGTTCGCCAGAAGCGGCTTAGTCATGCTGGCCATATGACCCAGAAGCTGTACGCCGGCTCCCTTGGCCAGTAAAGCGAGATGAGCACCGCAACCCCAGAGTCGTCCGCGACTGGTCCCTTTACCTTTTTATTCTTGGGTTGCCCAATATTAGCACCAGGAAGGCCTACACAAATCTCTTTTTGTTGTCAGGATCAGTGTTGTTTTGTTGCCATATTTGTACTGGGAGTAAAACGGTGCTCACTCCCCAGGAGGCTGAGTAAAACTCCCTTCCCCCCCCCTTTGTGTATTTCCCTCATAGTAAAGTGGGAGGGGAAGAAGAGAGAGTGTGTGTGTCAGTGTTGGGGCTGGTGAATATTCCTGATAGGCCTGCAAGGGTGATTTACTATACATTGTATGTGTCTGTGGCAAGAATAAAAGCAGGGGGAGTGGTGGCTCTGGGGAGGTAAGCCATGCCGCGTGTATCTCTCGTGTACCACAGCTGCAGGGGTGGAGCTTCAGTGTAGTATTACCACTGCCTTCCTGCTCTTGCATTTATATGAGAACTCTGACCTACATTTCAGACTAGGTCATAATAAAACAATCCATATGTTAATGTAGGCACAACTCCCCTCGCTCCCTCTCCCCCCTCCCTTTATTCTGTCACCATGGACTGCTTGTAATTTGTGTATTTTTGTTTGTATTCTGCCCCTCAATTAAACACTTGTCTCGTGGTGCTTTCATTATTAAGAAAAATATTGGGCTTTTGTGTTTTTTAAAAATAATAATAATATTGTGGCTAAATGTCATCCATGTGTTTTGTTATTTTTTAAAAGATGAAATATGATGTTGTAGTAAGATAATTGCATTGGCTAATTTTGAGGTGTTACGTGACACATGGCAGCAAATTATCTTTCTACACCTCTCCTGGCAAGAAAGCCCCAATATTCTCGGTTAGTAGCAGAATTCTTTTCACAGTTGAATTTCTGTGATTAAAAACTTTGTGAATCTTCATTAAATACAAATTAGCCAGAAAATGGTGGTACTTAGAGAGAATTTTAGGTGATAAAATACAAAAGAATGATTTCAAGTGGCATGAGTTTGTTTTAATTAAGAAATGAATTAATCACCCTGACTTAGTGGGTTTCACTGTTCTACAGATTCGACAAATTCAAGTGACAACATCTACACAATGATTAATCCCGTACCGCCTGGAGGCAGTCGGTCGAATGTAAGTCTGCTTTCTAATAATTTACATATCAGATACCATAACAAATCATAATTAACTTCATCAGTTGAGGGTAAAGCAGTTTAATTGATTTCAGCCATTTGTTACAAAACAGAAATAAAACAAACCATCAAAAAGTGATTAACTCTTCAGCGACTTTGTTAATTTTTTACGCTTATTAAAACAGCGGCGTTCACGCAGCTCTGGTCAAGATTGTCATGCACATTGCTGGTTAGAGGGATCGCATTTAAAGGGGACACATCTGACGCCCGGGCCCTTCTTCACCTTTTACTCAAGCTGATCTCAAAGAGATTCTGTTAAGATTACCTGCCAGATTTTTGTCTTCAGGACAATGCCAGCCCAATATTTCAGATAAGAAGCTCTTATTGGGGAAGGCCAGCTCTTTCCTGAATACTACTATGTTCAGACCTAGTTTTTCAGACTGAACCAGTCTGGATGATTGCTTAAAGTGTGTCCTGTCCATTTCTCCGAAAATGTTGTCCAAAGAGGATGGAATACAGAACAGAGAGGAGGCAGAGGAGGAGCAAACACTTAAATCTCAGTTTTTAATTTATGGGACGTTAGGAGAAGCAAACTTATGATTGTAAGAATAAAAAAACAACTGGGGTCTAAATACAGGTGTTGTGGCTTAATCCATTAAAGCTAAAGAAATCTGGTCCTAGCCAGTATTTGGGTAGAAAACTGTCAAGGAATCCAGTGTGTGCTTCCCTATGTAACTTGGATGAAAGGCAGGGGTACAATTAGATGACATGGAGCCTAAAGAAATCTTGACTGGCAACTGAAACATTTTGGCAGATGAGATTTCAGAAACCTGGATTAGTCATGTTATTAGAACTTCCACCTCTTGCACTACTTCTGTCACTTAAGGGCAGGATTCAGCAAATGAGCCCTACCAGCAGAAGCCCATGCATAGACTTCCGCTAGCTTTCCCCCCTCTCCTCCTTCCATGCCCACAAAACTGGCTCTGTGGGGATCAGGAAAACGCCCATAAGTACCTGCAAGGGGAAGAGAGGGCAGAGCATTCATTTCATCAGGCAAGCAGAAAGATTTGTGCTAACGGAACAATTTGCTTAATGCTTAATGTTGAATTCCTCCCTTGGTTTGCACATGGGAAGTTGGAGGTGACTTTTATATGGACCCTGCATATAGTAGTAGTTTGTGATTGAAGGGTTCCAGACTGCCCACACATGGTGCTGAAGTAGAGGGGGGCAGCAAAATTTCTGCACAGCTGAGAAGCACAGTAGTTGTGGCATGGCCGGGCATAGGCCATCCAACAGTATCAGATGCCCAGACAACCATGTGATAAGTTGGACACCAGCTGCTCCATTTGGCTATCCACTTTGATCCAAAAGAGAAGAGAAGAGAAGAGTTCCCTGCAACTTCCTTGACAGGATTGAGGCTGCCCACAGGAGTGGTACAAGGTGCAATACAGTGGTACCTCGGCTTAAGTACACAATTGGTTCCGGAAGTCTGTACTTAACCTGAAGCGTACTTAACCTGAAGCGAACTTTCCCATCGAAAGTAATGGGAACTGGATTAATCCGTTCCAGACGGGTCCGCGGAGTACTCAACCTGAAGCGTACTTAACCCGAAATATGAGTGTAATTGGTTCTGGAAGTCCGTACTTAACCTGAAGCGTACTTAACCTGAAATGAACTTTCCCATTGAAAGTAATGGAAAGTGGATTAATCCGTTCCAGACGGGTCTGCGGAATACTTAAACTGAAAGTACTCAAACCAAAGCGTACTTAAACCGAGGTATGACTGTAGATCAACGGCTTCTTAGAAGAGAGAGGGTGTATTTCAACACCTCCTCAATTTGGAAGACACATACCCAGTGGGCGATGGTGGGTTTTCAGTGCAAACTGTTGTTTCCTAAAGAACTTTTCATTATTTTGTGTTTAAAACAGAATTCAGAAAACTTGGTTTGCAGAGCATTGCTGCCATTGGTGTTCTGAAGCATCTATCTGCCAATAGACATACAAGCTAATATATTGGATGTTGGATATTTTATAATAAGAGCGATGTGTTGTAACTGACAGCTCTTTCTTTCTTTCTTTCTTAGTTCCCCATGGGACCTGGCTCAGATGGCCCAATGGGAGGCATGGGTGGGATGGAACCGCATCACATGAATGGCTCATTAGGTAAGACTTCAGCAACATTCAGTGTTTTTTGGACTATCTTCTCACGGGACATCTCAGAACCAGCAGTGATCAAATGAGTTCTAGTTGCGCATTTTGTCATTTTAACTGTGTGGAATGTGCAATCACAAACACGTTTTAACATTTTTCATGTACTGGCTGAAAACATTGCTTTCTGTTCATGTGGTATGCAGGATTTTTGATTGGGGGATCAACATCAGGCAGTGGAATAGTTGTTTAAAATATGTATACTGTAATCTGTTTGGGTCCAGAATTAGAGTGCCCTTAGTACAGAACCTTGGGAGGACATGCAGTGAACCACAAGTTGCTTTGATTGTTGCTTTCTGCAGTGACCCTGGTGTAGGGTTACTTCGGGTGTATTGTTGAAATTAAAATAGCAGTCACCCAGGACCCCTTGCAAGGCGGTGGGGTGACCCTAGTCCTAGCTAGCCTTTGTCCTGATATTCTGCAAAATTCTGTAGCAGATGCTTTCTGTCCTCAGAGCTCCTGTTGGCTGATGTTTGCTTTCGGCATTTGTTTTTGTGGTGCGGATCCTGTTTGTTTCCAGAGCTTTGGGACTTGCTCAGTGCTGGTAATCTGCAAAGCCCAGTCTTGTGAGGGCTTGGCCATTCCCAACACACTCAGCATAGGAAAGTAGCCAGGGAGCAGGGACTGCTGGTCACAGGCTTCGCCAGACTCCTGTTGATGGATAAAAGCGAAGCGGCAGCATCAACCTAACCGTGGCACGAGTGTTTTAATTAAAGCAGCAGAAAGACCCATTAACCTCCTATGTTTGCCTTATACATCTTGCTGAAGTAGAGGTGCTATACTCCATCTTGATCAGTGTCACGAAGCTCGCGGGAGGGAGCCGAGGCCGTAGCAACTCGATTAGGCCATTACTCTAGTGCCGTGCAGGAAGGTGAGCCGGGGCTCTGCTCCCGGGAGTTCTGCATGCAAAGGAATGGCAGCTGAGGCAACCCCAGCATGTCCCTTTCTGGAGGCAAATGTTAAGAGGTTTGCATTAGCCCAGCTGTGACCTGCAGCTCACTAATGTACTGCCAGCTGCTTCCGGGAAGGCCCAGGCGGAGCTTTTTGCAGCCGCGTCTTATTTCTGGATGATGGTTCAGGAACCGGACACTTCAGTGCAGAACAACGGGGGCGGGGGAGTGGGGAGAGCTGATTGCGGGGACGACCCTGATTGAGAGCAAGGAAATTGACTATCCCCCACTAATAGCCTACCTTTATTTTCTTTCTTTTGTTCTTCTTTCACAAGGGTCAGGAGACATAGATGGACTTCCAAAAGTAAGTCTGCATTCTTAGACGGGGCCATGTTCTTTTGTTCTTGCTTTCATGGACAAAATAACAAATATGTCAGGGGGTTAATATGGGACCCTGGGGGTAGGGGCAGGGAGGGAGTACTGAGGCTCTACCCTTGGTTGTATTAGGGTGGCAGGAAAGCTTCTTTGACTTTTCTGCCCTCTGCTCACCAGCGCAAGGACATTTTCTCCCTCTCCCCCCCCCCTTTTGCTCTTAGCTCTGTGAGGGAGTCATCAAACACAAGTCATTTTCTCATATATATATTTAGCTATCCGTGTGATCTTTTTTCCATTGTAGAACAATATGTTTTTGTTGCAGTTGCTAGTACGCAGCATACTCGAAAAGACACGCACTCACTTCTTGCATGTGTATCTCTGTGTGGTCTGTTGTTTCTTTTTTAAAACAAAAAAAAACCCCTGCAGAATTCTCCAAACAACATAAGTGGCATTAGCAATCCTCCCGGCACTCCACGAGATGATGGTGAACTGGGAGGCAACTTCCTCCATTCCTTCCAAAATGACAATGTGAGTCATCCTTACACCAACTCTTCATGCTAACCGGGGTTTGAATCACAGAGTCTGTTAGGCTCTTTCAAGCTATTTCTGGGAAGGAATCATTGATATTTGCAGAGATGGGAGAGGGAGGGGGTGCTATAAAAGGGTGGGGGAATGGAAGTAGACAGAGAAAAGTCAGCTTTGGAGCTGACAAAACTTGGAAAAGGTACACAGAATAGCATACAGTGGTTACATCGGGTTACAGACGCTTCAGGTTACAGACTCCGCTAACCCAGAAATAGTACCTCGGGTTAAGAACTTTGCTTCAGGATGAGAACAGAAATTGTGCTCTGGCAGCGCAGCGGCAGCAGGAGGCCCCATTAGCTAAAGTGGTGCCTCAGGTTAAGAACAGTTTCAGGTTAAGAACGGACCTCTGGAACGAATTAAGTTCTTAACCCAAGGCACCACTGTATTGAGACGTGACATACCTTTCAAAGACAAAAACCGAGGCAATTAAAATAGAGAAAAGTAACCATGGTTCGCTTGTCTTGCTAAGCCATGATTTGCTTGGCTTAACTGTGCTTTGCTTGCATCTCTGAACCACCCACTCCAGCCAACTAATTATGGTTTGCCTGGGGCCAACAAACCAGAATGTGAAACCATGGCTTTAAGCTGGCTTATGAAGCTATGCCTACAAAACAAGAGGCAGGAGCAGTTAGAAAATGAACCCAACATTGGACAGCACAAGCCATGGTTACTTGACTCATTTGTGAGGGTCATCCTGGTTTGATCAGCAAGCTTATTAAGTTGGACCACCCAGCAATGTAGTTACCACTTGGAAACACTATTACAATCAGCGGGCAAGCAGCAAATTAATATGTATGGCTTCCACGCACTGTATATGTGTGTGTGAGTGAGTGATCACATCTAGCAGTCTACATGTCCATTTCATGCTGTTTCCATAACAGTGATTTCAGTGAATGTGAAGCATCTAAACAAGGATTCCTCCTGCTCACTAGAGCAGTGTTTCTCAACCAGTGTGCCTCCAGGTGTTTTGGGACTACAACTCCCATCATTCCTGACCACTGGTCTTGCTAGCTAGGGATGATGGGAGTTGTAGTCCCAAAACATCTGGAGGCACACAGGTTGAGAAACACTGCACTAGAGGAAGCCCTCATCCTCCACAAGAGGGGCAGCCGCTAGCACTTCCTCCCCCTTGTTCTGGAGTGTCATCTGGCGCTTTGGAGAAACTTTCC
Source organism: Zootoca vivipara (assembly GCF_963506605.1). Lineage (NCBI taxonomy): Eukaryota > Metazoa > Chordata > Lepidosauria > Squamata > Lacertidae > Zootoca > Zootoca vivipara. The sequence continues at coordinate 39,237,883 of NC_083282.1, forward strand.
AGGGTGGGAGGGGAGAGGAAGAATCTGCAATGGCTTCCCCCCTTTTCTCCTGTGGGGACAGAGTTCTACCCATGAGTAGTCTCGGTTGATGGTTATTGCAGCAGCCATGTATATCCATGTTTTGCATAGTAGCAGAAGCCAGAGATGGAGCCCTGCCCTGCCCTGCCCTCCCCTTCAGAATTCCCAGTCAAAATTTAGATGAGCAAAGGGGGAGGGCTAGGAAAGCTGCCTGCCTCCTTTAGTTGAATACGTCCATACAAGAAGACCTAACGCGCCTGCGTTTCACTCCAGATGAGTTAGTTCTACCAGTGGTACTTCATTATATGCAGTGGCACCTTGAAATGAAACACAGTAAGACTGTAAACTTGCACTGTATTTATCATTCTATACATTTGAAAATTTATTTAAAAAAAATAAATTGTGTGTTCTGCCACATACTGTTTAGGCTTATTATTAAACTCTCCTTTACCCCCCAGTTTGGCAAACTGTGGTTTGGGGAAATGGGAGCGATTATGTCCTGATAAATTAGTCTTTAGCATATTCTAGCTCTCCCTGATTTATTGAAGCCAATTACGTTGCTTTATAGTTTTCATAAGCCCACATCTCTTTCATATCTCATTTCCTCAGCTTCCGCAACATTTAGCATTTTGGTCTTGTTCTTGCCTCACTCTAACGCTGTGATTTCTCTCTTTCTCCACCCCCTCCCCATTTCCCTCCCAACCGCCCAGTATTCTCCCAGCATGACGATGAGTGTGTGATTTCCCTCCTCCCTCACCCCGCATCCTCTTCTCCAGGATAAAGAAAAAGTCGGCTGCCATTTGGAGGATCTCAAGAAATTATGCAAGAAGAGAATCTAGGTGTGTTTGGCAGGGAGACATGCAGAGAGCCGGGGGGAGACCCACCCCTGATTTTTAGTTTCATGCAATAAAAAGGCTGAACTTTTTATTCCATCAAACAATGAAGGACAAATCTTTAAAATATTTCAAGACATGACAAGATCCTTCTGCAGAAGAAGGGTTTATTCTATGTACATGACACTTTTTTGTTGATTTTTCTTTCTTTTTTTTGGAAACAAAACAAAAGCCTCTAGCACCCGATTTCCAACCTCCTTTGCTTGATTATTCTTTTAAACCTGTTGTATGTTTGTGCTGTGCTACGCAAGGAAGCTAGTCTAGATATGAAATCTCATGTTGTCTCTGTAGCCATTTTAAAATAATTAATAAAACTGGAGAGTTTGGTTTTTATATATATATAAATCGGTGGGTTTTGTTCGGAAGACCACTTCCTCCCTCTCCCCCCCCCCCTCCACCCCAACTTCTTTTTGTTTTGGTTGGTTTTTGTTCCCCCCCGCATTTGATGTTTTGCAGCACAAAACATTCTCCAGCAAGGAAGATCCAAGTGGAACAGATTTCTTCTGCCTCATTCTCAGTTGCGTAATGCAGCTTGGCCCCCTTGTAGGATCACATCCTCCAAAACTTTTAATTGTGATCTTGGTATCTGTGACTGTGGCATGCACTGTATTAGCCCCCTCCCTCCCTTGTCCTTCTCCCCAAATTACAAAGAAATGTTATTATCTCCCCTTTTGCAAAACTTTTAAAGTGTCAAAAACTCCTGGGGGTAGGGGGTGGGTAGGTGGGGTTAGGGTACGTGGCATTTTATTTTTTATGTTGGGGAGCTGTTGGTCCACCAGAATTGAAAGGGAAAGGGGTTAAAAACTTGACCTGGGACACGAAAACTGTGAGCGCAAACTTCTTAACATTTGTTTTTTTGTTTTAATGAAATGATGTGATCTTATTAGGGTTTCACTGTATATGCTCTGAAACTGGATGGAGATATTTTTAAGTAATTATTGTTGTTAAAATGTATACTTGCTATTCTGTAGGCTCTCTCTCTCTCTCTCTCTCTCTCTCTCTCTCTCTCTCTCTCTCTCTCTCTCTCTCTCTCTCTCTGTAATTAAAAGCAAAATTAAAAAAAACCCCTTACCTTCTCATGGTAGAGGTGACTACAGAAAAGCATACAATGTATAGTGAAACTCGCAAGTCTTGGGATCTCTGTACATTACACTCCCTTGTAGCTGGTCTTTGTTTTATATAAAAAGAAGAAAAAACTTCACTTCTGATCTATGTATTTCATATTATGTAAAATATTATCTTCCCCTGGATTTACCTACCTTTGTGCGGATTCTTGAGAACATTGTATCTTGTTTCAGTGTTTTTTCTTACCTTGTAGTCTGGTTCTAAAATTAAGCGAGGGAAAAGAAAAGTAATTATTATACATTGTAGTTTGTGTACGATATTTGTTGATAATGTTTTATTAAAGGGATGTCTTTTTTCCGCACCCCTTAACGAAATGTTTTTTTTTTGTTTAGTTTTTTTTGGGGGGGGGGAACATTGGCTTTTTATTATTCTGACTGAAAACAAAAACTATGTGAATTGACAAACTTTTTTAGTAGTACGATGACTTTTTTTAATGTTTGCCTTTTTCTTAGGCATTTTAATTGTGTTTTCTCTGTAGAAATATGATGGGGGGGTGGGGTTGACAAATGGTTGGTCTCTCAGTCAAGAAAATATTTAAAAGCGGGGTGGCGGGGGGGATAAACCGGCAAGCCAATTTGTCCCATTGCTAATGCAGCACCCTTTCTATTTTTTTTTAAAAGGATAACTGACAGGTTTCATTGTATTAAAGTGATAGCTAAATTATTGTCTTCATTGGTTCGGGGTGGTTTTTAAAAGATGAATCAAGACCCTCTCCTCTCCCTTTCCCCCCCCCCCATGCTGTAATAAATATAAACATTTGATTTCAGTCCCTTGCTGTTTGTTACTGTCGTAGCAGCTGTCTTCTGACTCTCGTTGCCTGCAGTGATTCCAGAAGAGATGGCTTGGGGTGTGGTCTATGGTCATCGGCTGCATTTGTTATTCTGAAGACACAGCTAGCTGCTTGTCACAAAGGTTATAGGTGTGTTGGATTCCGGGCTCCTGCCGCCACATTCGTTCTTAAGACATTATTATCCTGTTCAGTCAATATTGAAAATGCATAGGAAAAGCAGCTCGAGAACTGTATAATATCAGACAATGGAGGAACAGCAAATCCAGCCCTACTACTAGACAAGAGTGAGACAGCTGCCTCAGGTGGCAGAACTTTGGGGGCAGCAGCTCTCCAAGCTGTTTCCTTCTGTTGGAAGTAACCCAAACTCCTGTCCCCGAGAGAAGGGCACTGTCCCATTGGCAGTGTTGAGGTAACGTCAGCTGCTTGCGAACGTGGCGTGAAGTGCTTGCTTGTGTGTGCTTTAGGCAGAAAAAAAGACCATTCAAGGTGGTGGCAGCAGTTCTAAAGCTCCTAGAACAGGCACCCCCAAACCGGCCCTCCAGATGTTTTGGGAGTACAACTCCCATCATCCCTAGCTAACAGGACCAGGGGTCAGGGATTGTGGGAATTGTAGTCCCAAAACATCTGGAGGGCCAGGTTTGGGGGGTGCCAGTCCTAGAAGCAAACCTCCAGAAAAACTACTGTGTGTTTTTAAAACAGCAAAAGTCCTCAGTGGTCCTTCCTGCTAGCTGCTCACAAGAAGCAGAAAATGAACCCGCAGTGGAGTTGAGTTTGACACCGTTCGCCCCAAAAGGCTTGTGCTATTGTGATCTGTGAGGTACGGCATGTGATTGTCAGTGGAGGAAGCCTGGATTACTGCCTTCAGGGTGGCATCAACACAGCTCCTTCCTCCACAGCAAGCCATCCCTGAATGAGAGTTTCATTAAGCTGCTTATGAAATGAAGGAAAATATATCAGCTCTTTGGGATTGCCTGTGGTATAGTTCTGCAAATCCAGGCCCAGGAATCTCTGTGTGGGCAGGATATTGTTTCAGCTATACAAGTTGCAAATATATGCAGGGAAGGTGCCAGTCCTGCCTAGCCATACCTAATTATGTTGGTAGTAGTTATTTTGTAGCACATGGGAAAGCTGACAGAAGAAGAAAACTCTCTTCCAGTTCACAAGAGCTACACCACCTGGTCAGTTGAAGCTATTTTTTGCATAGGTGACTGGCTGTTTAGTCGCTCCCAGGCCTCCGCAGGGGAGATTGGGAAGAGGTCCTTCTACCCATATGTGGGACCTCAAGGGCTACATCCTCTTCTGCGTTGCCTTCCAAGGGGCCACGTGGTAATGGTGGGTGGAGCCAGAGGGAAAAGTAGGTGGAGCAATGGGTGTAGTAAACCTTTGTATACTGGGCTAGTTTCTACACATGCTCACACACAATTCTCTGTCGTCCATCAAAGCGAGCAGGAGATATTATCGGAGTTCAAGGACACTTACCAGCCAGGCATAACCACTCAAAAGAAGATGTGAAGGAAGGCCAGAGGCTGCTGTGCCTATAGGTTGATGCTGAGGAGCAGATCCACCTCTATAGTGGGTTGCTCCCTCAGCAATTACTTCTCAGCTCGCTTCTCTCTGGTGTGGAGAAATATTACGGAGATGAAGAGTAATTTTTGCAGCAGTGGTCTTTGCTACTCGTCTCATCGTGTGAGGAGGAAGTCCTCGTGCCGTTATAGTATGAGCACATCCAACAGCTGCTGGCCATCTGAGAACGCCGACTCTGGATGGTCTACATCAGGATTAGTTGGATAAGTAAACACAGCACCCACCGTTCAAGCAACTTAATGGTGTGGTTGTACAAAACTTGGTGCACTTTTGTAATCTTGTTTTGAAAGCAGTGTTGATCTTTCCACTTGCAGTTCAGAGCTCAGTCATGCAATGGGCAGTGTGGAAAATTGCCCGATGCATGTAACAAAAACCTGGGCAATGTCTTGCAGCACCAGAATTCACCTTAAGCAGCAGCTGCTAGTCATAGAAAAATTAAGTTGGAAGGAAACCCAAGGATCATCTAGTCCACCTCCCTGCAATGCAGGGATCTCAGCTAAAGCATCCACGGCAGATGCAACCTCTACTTAAAAACCTGCAAGGAAGGAGAGTCCACCACCTCAGGTGCAAGTCTGTTCCACTGCCAAACAGCTCTCACTGTCAGAAAGTTTTTCCAGATGTTTAGGCGGAATCTCCTTGCTTGTAACTTGAAGCCATTGGTTTGAGTCCTACCCTCCAGAGCAGGAGAAAACAAGCATGCTCCCCCTTCCATGTTATAGCCCTTAAGATATTTGAAGATGGCTATCATATTTCCTCTCAAGTCTCCTCTTTTCCAGAATAAACATACCTAGCTCCTTCAAGCGCTCTTTGTAAGGCTTGGTTTCCAGACCCTTGATCATCTTGGTTGCCCTCCTCTGCACATGTTGCAGCTTGTCAACATCCTTCTTAAATTGTGGTGCCCACAATTGGACACAGTAGTCCAGGTGTGGCCTGACGAAGGCAGAATAGAGCATTACTTCCCTTGATGTGGACACTATACTTCTGTTGATGCAGCCTAGAATAGCATTAGCTTTTTTGCTGCTGCATCACACTGTTGACTCATGTTAAGCTTGTGGTCTACCGAGATCCCTAGATCCTTTTCACATGTACTGCTAGTAAGCGAGGTGTCCCCCCCCCATCCTGTATTTGTCTGGTTTTTCCTGCCTAAGTGCAGCCATCTGATTAAAAGCAGAAAAGGCCTGCAACACTCTGCTTCCTCCCTTCTGGTTCTCTAGCATAAAAACTCCCAGAATGGTCTGACTTCTCCAAAGTGTTTTTGTTTTGCACAGAGAGCAAGACTGGGAGGAATTCAAAATGGTGCCAATTGCTCTTGTCAGCTCAACTCAAAGCATTTTTTGCTTGCCTGGTAGAACAATCTCTTCCAGGCAATATGGGGGAGCAGCCCCATCGTACTAGCAATAGACCTTGCATGGGCTTCTGCTAGCGAGACCCGTTAGATCAGGGGTAGGCAACCTAAGGCCCATGGGCTGGATGTGGCCCAATCGCCTTCTCAATCTGGCCCGCAGACAGTCTGATAATCAGCGTGTTTTTATGAGTAGAATGTGTGCTTTTATTTAAAATGCATCTCTAGGTTATTTGTGGGGCATAGGAATTCGTTCATTTCCCCCCCCCCAAAAAAAAAGTCCGGCCCACCACATTGTCTGAGGGACGGTAGACCGGCCCACAGCTGAAAAAGGTTGCTGACCCCTGGGTTAGATGAATCCAGCCCTCCATGTGTTACCTTTTCACATCTAAACAACACGGCACTTGGACTCAGCAACACTTAAATCCTGATTCATCCCAGGTACAGGGAGCAAAGCAGTTGATGAATACTCATGCAATAGAGTATTCTAAGCTCTTGGGGCCAGCATTTCAAGTATTTTGCTCACAAGCTGTATGGAGTGCCTTCTTTTAAAATGTACCAAAATAATGCACTATGCTCTGTTTCGCAAAATTTATTCATACATAATTTATTCTGATCCTATTAGGGATCAGAGAGGGACAAGGGCATTGCAAGCTCTGGGCAGTATCTGACTACCTTGCTTGCTTGCTTGCGCAACAGAAGCCCCCCCCCCCCAAAAAATCCTCCCTATATCTGTTCTGAGGCATGTGGAGAAAGGGATGGGGGAAGTTCTCCTGCACAAGCGAATAGCACATTGCGATGGTGGCCTGCTGCGCTTCTCTGCTTGTAAGATTTCAACAGGATTGCCTGAGGACTATCAAGCCTATCTTTTTAACTACATGAGCGAAAAGTACCAAAAGACTGACATTTTCTGAATGCTAAATACGATGCCCACTTCTGCATCCTATGCTTTGTAGTAATAGAACTTGATAATCACTGGCGTGTTATCTATGCATGCCACATGCATGAAGCCGTGGCATAATCCAGGGCAGGCATCCCCAAACTTCGGCCCTCCAGATTTTTAGACTACAATTCCCATCATCCCTGACCACTGGTCCTCTTAGCTAGGGATCATGGGAGTTGTAGGCCAAAACATCTGGAGGGCCGCAGTTTGGGGATGCCTGATCCAGGGGTTCTCAAACTTCCTTCCCCCACAGCCCACTTGAGGTGTTTGAAAATTACCACAGCCCCCTACTCTCAAAATGGTGGTGCAAGGGCAGTGCCAGACATAAAATGGAGGCAGGTGGCTTTTGATATAATCAGCCAGCAATTACTGACATCATTTTCAGCTAAGAGCTAATCTAGCGTTGGATACTTTGCCACTGCATTCTTTACCACTGTGTTTTCCTTGTGGCAAGGAGTTCCATAGCTCTGTCTTGCTCTGGAGCTATTAACAGCCTCTCCATTTTAGTCAGAATCTGCTGATGCAAAGGTTCTAAAAGGCATGTGTCCATCTCATCCCTACATGTATTTCAATGTATTTTTACCCATCTCTCATCCCCTACCCCCCATCTTCCCTTCATGCTCAGCTTTGTACCTTATCCACCCCCCTCAGCTGCCAGGGTTTTTTTCATCCCTCCTCCCTGTTACTTACGCATTCACTACTTTCTACCTATAACAATTTTTCCAATAACATCATATTTTCAGTTTATTTTGATTAAATATTTATCTTTTGTTCCACTTTTTTATTTCTCTAAGAACCTCTTCTGGCCCTTTCTCCTCACAGAAGGGAGACTTTCTCTCCTGGTCCAGCCCAATGCCTGTCTCAGCTGCCCCTTATTATTGATGCTGGCATTGGTCAAACCAAAAGCCCATTGCATGGTTGATAAAAGTTTGGAGTCCAGCAGAATCCTGAGGGACAGATATTTTCTGTCTTCACCTCCCAGGTAGAGGCTACAGGAGAACTACCTGGGACCCTAGATTTGGTAGCTAATGCCTTTCTCCCTATTTCTCTCTAGATACTGGCCTCCACTGAACAATCAGCTTGCTTAAGGCTATCCCTGGGGCATGTTTGCCTATTTAGCACTTTGTAGAAGCCATAGAACTAGGATTCATTTAAACATGGTAGACTTGCAAATTCCACTAATGGCTACTACAGGTATTAACCATTTGCTTGTTATACTCCTCTCTTCCTCCAAATAACATAATAGCCGCTTGTCTAAATTTAAGATTAAATAGCAGGATTTGGACTTCGTATTTGTTCTGGTAACTGGAAGTGGTATATTTTTATGAGCAAGGCCAACCCATCACATGCTTTGCTGACTTGCACGTTGACAGTTTGCCCAGCCTTAAGCAATAGTTTGCTTAAGGCTGGGCACCCACAGAGACTATAGAAACGACCCAAAAGATGTGATGTGCTGCTCCCCACAGCTGCTTTTTATTCTTAAAAGCTGCTGACAGGCCCTAAGCCCTGCCTCAACCCTTGGACTACTTGCGAAGGCTAAATGCACTTCCAGGTGTTTTCAGTGAACCCTCAAGGCAGCTCTCCGATTCCTTCCTCTTAATCTCTTAATCCAGGACCACCGGTTCAGTGGCCCTAGGGGAGCCACTCATTGGTTCTGCTGCTCTCTTGCACTTTCATTTGTACGCAACATCTCCTTTGTACCAGCCAGCGTGCAGCTGTTGGAATTGCCGCCAGCCAGCTGTTCAGCAGGGTCCCTATGGCAAATCCTGCATCTTGCCAGCGCTCTTGTAGCTGTTGCTCTCCTTGCTTCCTTCTGTAATAGTTTGGGGCGAGCTTGTTTAAGTCATTAACAAACAAAGAGAATGGATTTGAAGTTATCCCAATTCCCCACCTCTACCCCACCGTAGTAAAAGCTATACACTTCAAACTTTTTTTTAAAAAAAAGTGTCATCAGAAATCTAACTTTGCATTTCTTCCTACGATATACAGTGGCACCTCGGGTTACAGACACTTCAGGTTACAGACACTTCAGGTTACAGACTCCATTAACCCAGAAATAGTACCTCGAGTTAAGAACTTTGCTTCAGGATGAAAACAGAAATCATGCAGCGGTGGCATGGCAACAGTGGGAGGCCCCATTAGCTAAAGTGGTGTCTCAGGTTAAGAACAGTTTCAGGTTAAAAACGGAACTCTGGGACGAATTAAGTTCTCTACCTGAGGTACCACTGTAAATTGCAGAATTTTAAAATGTAATGTTTTGCTGTGAAACTGGGAATTTTGTTTAGATCCGTTTTTTGCAGTGAAGGCGTTTGCTGGGTTTTAGAATACTTTAGCTAAAGCATTAGAAGTTTATAGTATAAAAACCTGCTGGTTTATGGTTCTAGAGCAGGCATCCCCAAACTGCGGCCCTCCAGATGTTTTGGCCTACAACTCCCATGATTCCTAGCTAAGAGGACCAGTGGTCAGGGATGATGGGAATTGTAGTCCAAAACATCTGAAGGGCCAAAGTCTGGGGGTGTCTGTTCTAGAGCATACGGAATAACAAATATTACTTGGTCATAACACTGGCTGCAAGTTATTCTGATGTGTGGGGGGTGGGGTGGGGGAATTGTACATCATGAATGTCTATTATTTGTGCATGCTAATTCTATTTCAGAACACCCAGGGGGATCATTGTCCTCAGTCTAGCGCTGGACTACAAATGGTAGGTGGCAATAGCCTGTTCCAAGCTGGCCTTAGATGAGATAAAAACGAAACGCCAATTGTGCAATGCATTCATTTCCCATTTTCCTTTTCCCTGTTAGGGAGTACAGGAAGAATGTGTGCAACTGAAGTCTAAGATTGAGTTGTTTGTGGGCACATGCAAACCCCTGGTAGAGCTATTAGCACAGCCTGCAGAGTTTGATTTCATACTAGCTTCACATCAAGGGAACATGCTGTTTTAAGAAACAATTCTCCCCTTGAACAGCATACAGGCTTCATCATGCACTGTGTTTTATCTGAGCCATGCATACCTGTTGAAACAGTTCAGACAAAGAGATCAACGAGTGGGAGCAACTTCAAAAGCCTATCACAAACACTCTGGCAGGTCCCTGGGGCCTAGCCTTAGAATTGTCACCGTAGTATAGAAACTGTAGGAGGAGAGAGCATTTGTCTGTGCTCATAACAGAGGGAAACAAGAGGGTGGAAAGGCGTGTTGAGAATACAGATTGTTCCTGGTGGTTTTGTTGATGCGTTTTCTTTTCATATCTAAGAGACACAAACCGCTCAGCCAGGTCTCCCTGTATAGCACCAGGCCTTGTGTAGCTATTGTCTGATGGCTGGTCGCTGTGGCTGAGGAGCTGCCGAGTGCTACCATCGTGCTAGCTGAAAATCTCTGGTATCGGATAGCTCCCCTGCATCACAAGTCAGTTCTACATCTGTCAAAATCCATCCAGTCCTGAAGTGGCAAAGGGATGCCAGTTTTGAGGGCCTGTGGCGTGTTAAGATGATGTATCCAACATCACACAGGCAATTGCTGTTGACATCCCTAGCAAGACCTGACAGTAACATGTTGGAAAGCCTCCTGCAGCTAGTATATTATTAGCTACATAAAGATGAGGTTGTGAAATAGATTTTCTCCTCAGTTCTATGCAAATAATAGAATTCAACCAAGCCGAAGGATTATCTGTTTTCTGGACAAGCACAATTAATATCTAGCAGCTTACAATGTTTCAGTTGGAATTTTTTTTTCTACAACTAGGTTTCCATTACAGCAGATTTGCTTTGTCAAAGTTTTGCTGCTGCTTGCTTGATCAGAAGCAAACTGCAGCTATGAAGTTGGGTGGTTCAACCTCTCTTGCTTTATCAACTTAGTGGGTGCATGCCATTGTCTTTTCAAAAGATTTACATTCTTCTGCAGAAAAGATGGGGAATGTGCCACCAGATGCAGCACAGTAAAATGGCAAGCCCCTAAATCTCATAAGAACTTCTCAGGAGCTGATTGGTCCCCTCTTTCCCAGTGACCAACCAGAAGCCTCTGGCCAGACCCTAAGCCAGGCATCCCCAAACTGCGGCCCTCCAGATGTTTTGGCCTACACCTCCCATGATCCCTAACAGGACCAGTGGTCGGGGAAGATGGGAATTGTAGTCCAAAACATCTGGAGGGCCGAAGTTTGGGGATGCCTGCCCTAGGCATATGAAGCTTTTCAAACTCTGTCTCACAATGCATTGTCAGCTGCAGTGTGTGAGGTGTGTCATGTGAATGCTCCCTGCGCTCCCCATGGGCCTGGAAAGGGGTTAGTTTAACCTCCGGTTTGCCAGTAATTGTTCAGTTATTCTACAATGGTCTGTCTAATCTTTGAAAGCCAGCTAAGTTAGTGCTTGTTGCATCTTGTCAACGAATTCCAGAAGTTATTCTTTATGAGAAGAACAATCTTTTGTCTGTCCTGGACCAACTGCTAATGGGTCTCTTTGCTGAATCCCAATAAGTAGGAAACTATCCACTTTCTCCCCAAGTACAAATCTTACATTTTTTCCATTAAAGGACACCAAATGCTAGATCCAGTAATTTGTTGGGAACATGTTTCATCTTTAGCAAGTGTGGTTGTACTTTGTTAAGCTCAAAAATATAATTCAGCTGGTAACTGCGTATCATTGCAGATATGGAGAACTCTACTTCTTTCTTCCCTCCAACATGAGGACTTATTCTTGCTCTCAGTGTCCTGGGGAAACCCAGCCAGATGGGAGGGATATTATTATTATTATTATTATTATTATTATTAACCAGTTACATATCCATGAGGACTTGTCTTTTTATCCCATAGTAGTGAAGTTTGCTCAGGAATCTATTGAAGAACTATCCTTGGCAGAAACAATGTTGATTCTTAAATGATCTTTTAAAAATGCGGGTGGCGCTGTGGTCTAAACCACAGAGCCTAGGGCTTGTTGATCAGAAGGTCGGCGGTTCGAATCCCCACGACGGGGTGAGCTCTCATTCCTTGGTCCCTGCTCCTGCCAACCTAGCAGTTCAAAAGCATGTCTAAGTGCAAGTAGATAAATGGGTACCACTCCGGCGGGAAGGTAAACGGCGTTTCCGTGCACTGCTCTGGTTCGCCAGAAGTGGCTTAATCATGCTGGCCACATGACCTGGAAGCTGTACGCCGGCTGCCTTTGCCAGTAAAGAGAGATGAGCGCCGCAACCCAAGAGTCATCCGCAACTGGACCGAACAGTCAGGGGTCCCTTTACCCTTTACCTTTACCAGTTGATCTGGCCCAGATGATAAGCTAATATCCAATTCACATGATCCTGCTCCCTTTTTAAAAGTGCTACATTAGACTAGAGTAGGAAATAGCTAATGCCATCTATCTTTACAAGAACATTGAGAGTCAACATGGCGCTCTCCAGATGTTGCAGACTACCATTTCTATCACCCCTAGTCAGAGTGGCTAATGGTCAGGGAAGGTGGGAAGTACAGTACACAACAGCTACCCCTTCCCAAGCACTTCATTTCTTGGCCACTCTTGAGTTCTTTACTTACACTCCCTACCTGGAAGTTCAGGCACAAGTCTCTTTCCCACATCTTCCACTGCGACTATATGCGGTGAATTTATTCAGTTTCCTCACTTTAATCACTCTTCACCCATTTGTTTTCTAGCAACCCAAATAGCTTTGGTCAGTTTCCCGCTTCAGGTGAATTTTAGAGATATTTTAAAAACTTTGTTTCACTTAACTTATTTTTAAGTTAGATTTGAACAAGTTAGACTCCTTTTCTAAGGGAAGCTTGCTTTTTTTTCAACTTTCTTAATGTATTAACGACACAGACCTCTTTATAGACATAATATGCATCATACTACTATTGGTATACATTCTAGCTGTGTGTATCATTATTGTGTAAATGAACCCTCAAAACATTTGAGAGATTTGATTATCTTAAATCTCAACTACAGTGGTACCTCGACTTACGAATGACTCGACAACCGAATTTTTCGACTTACGAATGGGGCAAATGGCCGCACGCTTAGAAATTTCACGACATCCGAACGGAAACCGCGGAGGTTTTAGATAGGGTTTTTTCAACTTATGAATTTTTAGATGGGTGTTGCTTTGACTTACGAATTTTTCCGTTTCCAATGCATTCCTATGGGAAATCGCGTTTCCAATGGCGCTTTTCGACTTACGAATTTTTCGACCTACGAAGGTGCGTTCGGAACGGATTAAATTCATAAGTTGAGGCACCACTGTAGTTCTCTCATTGTTTAGAATTCTTCCTTTGCAACTAAGACACTATATACTTGTTTGGAATAACAACTTTCAACTTGGCTGTTTGAACCCCTAAATAATGTCACCTAATGCCTAATGACTGAACAAATGCAACTGAAGATGTTTTGTAAAAATGCATTACTTGATTCCTGCCACCCCCGAACTTGTATTAATATTGTCACTCAACCTAAGTTGGGTTTTTTTTGGGGGGGGGGGTTACTCAGCTGCTATGAGGATGAAAGACATGATTATGGCCCAAGTATAGTTAGCCTTAAGTGCAGAACTAGATTTTTCTTTCCATTCTTTCTTTGTAAAAGTAGAACACTGGCACTTAATGATTCAGAAAGAACGCCAATATTAATGTGTTAAATGTTTTGACAGCAGATTGAAACGATATTATTTACATGTGACTTTTATATATAAAGAAACTTTATTTTTTATTAAAAAATTAAATAGTTTCTAACCCTTAACTGCACAGTAAGCATTACAGGAGGAAACAAAGGCAGAGCTCTGCTCACACCACACCATGCAAGTACAATGCCAGGAACTTCTTGAATGTGTCTGGTTGATAGCCATGTATTCCAGCTGGAATCTGTAGGGAGGAAATTTTGAATTTTCAATGTCTGTCATACACATTAATACAGCAATACATTTCACTGTGTGAATACAGCAATACATTTCACCATCTTAAATTTATTCTCATCCTGTCCCTTCCCTGAAACAAAAGAAAGCAATTTCTTGAAGAGGATATAAAAAGGATTCAAACAACTTAAGTTGTTTTTGTTTTTTTACTTTTGGATATCCTGAAAAGATTGTCAGAGCCAGGCTCTAATCAGCCAACATGCACTTGAGTATGGCATTATCGTTAAGGCATCTGTGCATGCCTGTTACAATGTTACGTGTACTTTTACAATGATACACACTAGTCATTTCTTCTTGTAATGCACTATAAGTAATCAAATGGGTGCTGGGCATGAAGCACCTCAGTGCTATTGAGAGTCTAACTTAATGATGTTCAGTATGCCCCCTATTCTAGTTTCAGGGAATTAATATGTTGCCTCTAATGGTTCAGGTTCTTTTAGTCTCCAAGCTTTTCTGTCTAAACTAGTTCCTGTGGCAACAAGTCATTCTACCTTTCTCAACATACCTGGACGATTTTCTTCTTGATTACTGGACGTCTCCTGAAATCCTCATACAGAAGTTGATCTCCATCCATCCAGGCCAGGTTTTTAACACCATTGCTAGAGTCTAGATCTGTTGTATTCAACTGGAACACCAGGAAATGGAAGTGTTGGCCATTTGTAGCCACAGTCTGCACAACAATGGGGCTCTCCAGGACCCTGGGCTCATCCTGGAAATCGGCATGAGAGGGAAGTGTGAAATAAGAAGCCATAGGATAAGCTCCGTTGGTCATGAGAAATGCTGTACATACTGCCTATTTTATAACTGGATGAAACCGTGAATGGGTTCAATTCTTAATCTGTTAATGAAATAAAGATAAAAAGGCACACAGTGTGGCTGTATCAGAGGTTGTTAACTTGTGGCCCTCCAGGTACAGTTGCACTGCAATTCCCATCATCCTTACCAGTGGAGTCCAACCACCCTTGAAGGGCCACAGATTCCCCATCCCTGATTTACTCTTAAGCTTTGCCACCCGAATGTACTTGAAAACATGTAAAGTTGTCTGTCCACGTGTGGATAACTGGAGATAGAAGGTAGCACAGGAAAGGGTCATGATGGATGGTAGAAAGATGCTAGACAATAGCGCAAACATCTGGCCAGGAAAACATTTTGAGTTGATAAGACAGGCTAGCAGGACAGAGAACTACAATTATGTCTGATTTTAGTTTGGGGAAGAAGTGGCACATACTTGGGAGGGTTTGCCAGAGGCCAAGCCAAACCTCAACAAAAGCTGCAGGACTTGAGGACAATCTGTTCTCCATGCCTATAAGTTCAAATTCTAACTATCAGCTACAAAAGCTGCTTCAATCTCATTGGGCTTTTTTCCTCTTCTGTTCAGGTACCAGACATATACCAGACTATTATTTATTCAGGATTTTATATTAGAAACTCATGTTGAATAGAGTGCCATGATGCCCGCAGCTGAGCTGGAATTCAACCAAGGCTTTTCAGCTAGACTCCTGGATCACAATGACCATACAATTTAGCGACAAGAATTTGTTTTCCTACATCATAGTCAGTCCCCAACAATCCCAGACTCCCTGTGCACAGCAGAAATGGAAAGTGCTGGCTTTGTAGGGTTTGTTATGCAACTTATGGATCACAATACCACAGTGTCCTAGCACTGCCAAAACACCAACTCAGAAACACACCAAGCTTCCATGTGGATTTGCCCATGGAAGGTTAGAGCGCAAAGCACAGGAGGAGGTTCAGCAAACTTTTACCTCTAAGTTAGGAACAGCGGCTAGTATAGTGATCGTTAATGGAACGATTGGAAGAATGGAAGCAACTAACTGCCATCTCCTAATTTGGTCAGCATATGCCATAGTTTTTCTACAAAAATCTTAATACTCACCCCATATAGCTCCTTTGCTTTGGCCAGAGCATTCCCAAAAGCAAACATTATCATTTTCCCCTGAAGCTGTGGTGGCCTCATTTTATGTATCTTGTCAAACTGAGCAATGTACACAGTGTGAGGATAAGGATATGGGTACCCTTCTTGGAAACCTAAAGTACAAAATCAGGTGATAGTTAGAACTATTTCACAACTCATTGCTCAAGGAGACAATTTCTAAAGTAAGAAACCTGACGTTTTAGTGCAGGCATCCCCAAACTGCGGCCCTCCAGATGTTTTGGCCTACAACTCCCATGATCCCTAGCTAAGAGGACCAGTGGTCAGGGATGATGGGAACTGTAGTCCAAAACATCTGGAGGGCCGAAGTTTGGGGATGCCTGTTTTAGTGCATTCACTCAACTGTTAGACTTCAACCCCCCTATTCTCACATATGCCATCTGATACAATCTCATCCATAACAAATTAACTTCTGTGAAAATGATTTTTTTCCCTTAATCCTCCAAGCTCTAGGAAATTCACCTGTATCATTTTTTATGTGATATGCATTAACTTCTCGAAGGTCAATTGTAGGCAAAACAGGGTAGAAGGTTTCTAAAGTGCAGTTTTCAGTGGCTAATATCTCATCTTTGGAGGCTATAGGCTGTAGAAGGTTCGTTGCATTCAAAATCTTCCCGTGGATACCACGAACCTGAAGTAGAGTAGATTCTGTAAAGGAAAACAGTGGACTGTAAATAGATCCTTCCTCACTAGAACTATGCTGAAGCCAAAAGCTGACCCATAAAAATACCATTCCGAGAATGCTCTTGTAATCCACTAGCACAGGGGGCAATCCCCTTTTCTGTTTGGACAGCAGGTGCTAGCACTCTCCTATTCATGCTCCCTCCTATGTTGAGCAAAAGACTTTCACCACTTCCCACAAATATGCATAGCTAAATGTACAAGTCCTCATTGAGTGATTGTGGATACTTCCCATATACCCTGTTTCTCCAAAAAATAAGACGTACACATAAAATAAGCTGTAGCAGGATTTCTAAGCATTTGTGCAATATAAGCCATACCCCGAAAATAAGACATAGTGATAGGCGCAGTTCTGGAAGGCGCCAAGGAAGAGGCTAGGCTGGACACATAAGACATCCCCTGAAAATAAGCCACTGTGTGTTTTGAGGAAAAATAAATGTATGACGGTGTCTTATTTTTGGAGAAACACGGTACTTACTTGGTTCCAAGAATACAACAGTAAGCTCCACAATCAATTTCCAGAAAACGTAATGGCATGCCCTTGGCTAGGAAGGGAACCTAGGCTAGTGTGGATGTCAATGAAACATGGTGTATTTTCTATAAAGGGTTTCTGCCCTCCAAGACTGAGAGCAAGTGGAATCAGTCACTGCAAGGACTGGGCCAGCAGATCAAGTTAAGGAAATCACCAACTGGTTCATGGCCAAAATTAAGATCATATTCTTCGATCAAGCTCTATTATTTTAAGCAACATTTGTCCCAAAGGCTTTGAGAACATAAACTACCAATACGTATTTTACAGAAATATCCTGTTAAAGAATCAGCATTTTATATCAAACTAGCTGGCCCGGGCACACGTTGCTGTGTCTGACTCAGGGTCGTTGTTTCCCAGGAAAGGGGGAGGATGTTTCCCTCTCCCCCTGGGCTATGTGTGCCCCCCCCATTGTTGTGCCTCATCCCTGTGATTCCTCCCATCCTGTTGCGATGGGGTATCCCGTCCCCCCTCCCCTGTGACTTCCCCCACTCTGGCTCAACCCATGACCTATTCGGGGGCCCCACCACAGCTCCACTCAGCCTATCCTACATAATAAAGTGCAAGTGTCTCTGCGTCCAGATTCCGTGTGTCCCTGGGTTACTGCGCATGTGCCCCAGGGACACAGGGATTGGAGGCAGACAACCACCGCTCCGCCAACCCGAAGCCCCATCTCATGCTGGAGGTGCGCTGCGAGGCGGCGGGGGAGAGAAGCGCTCCTCCCCCCGCCACCTTGCCACGCACCGCTGGCATGGGACAGCGCTTCTTCGGCGAAGGCAAGCAGGCGAGCTGTCTGCCTGCTTGCCGTAGCCGAGGAAGTCGAAGCGGCAGCGGGCAATTCGGCTGGGGGACTAGCTTGGCGGCGGCGAAAAGGGGAGGAATTCCTCCCCTTCTTCCCGCCACCGCCAAGCCAGTCCCGGAACCGAAATATGGCGTGGCGGGGTTGCCGGCTCTGTCGGGTGGGGGGGGAGGGAGAAGCAGAAGATCCGATCGGTCTTTGGCTTCTCCCTCACCCCGCCCAACAGAGCCGGCATTTGGCTCTTGTCAGGCGGGGGGAGGGAGAAGCAGAGGATTGGATTGCTTCTCCCTCCCCCCACCCGACAGAGCCAGCAACCAGGTCCCGGGGTTCGGAGAAGTGCTGCGCAAGCGCTTCTCCGAACCACGGAATGTCTCTTTCATGTCGGTGGCTGGGGGAGAGGAAGGAAGGAGGAGAAAGCAGCCCTTTCTCCTCCGTTCCTGTCCCCCTGCCGCCGACAGCAAGGACAGGTCCCAGGGTTCGGAGAAGCGCTGCGCAAGCGCTTCTCCGAACCCCGGGATGTTCTAGCGCCCGTTATTGAACGGGCTGAAATACACTAGTTCTTTATAGACTAGCCGAGGCCTAGTCTGTAGGCCTTGGCTCAGCCTAGTATGTAAATGCAAGCCGAGACCTCTGCCCTGTATCTCCATTCCTTCCCCCCCCCCCCTTAGAAAAGGAACTGTCAGCTTCTGGGTTCTATTTCCCAGCATGCACTTTTATCTGATCTGTGTGTTCTGAAACACGGGTTTTTTGGGGTTTTGCTTTGCACAGGTCTCATATCTGTGTACGGAAAGTGTCTTAGGTTACTCTCTTATTCGCATGTGGCATTGTGTCCAAATTTCAATGCTATTGGTCAAGCGGTTTTGTTGAACATTAGAGAGGAACGGACATACCCAGTTTACATTTACATATATATAGATGTGCACATTTTGCAAGTTTACAGTAAAGTACAGTCCCCTCTAATTTCAGGAGAGCTATAAAAGCCGTTTCGTTACAGCAGCACAGCTCTAACAAATGTTACTTGTACAACACTGGCTCTATAGTAGGGGTAGGAAACTTGTGACCTTCCTGATGTTGTCAGGACTCCCATCAGTTCCCAACCAGACTGGCCAACAGTGCGAGAGGATGGGAATTCGCTCTATTTCTCTATCCTTCTACTTATTCCCTTTTTGTTAACCTACAGAAAAAGGTTCATGACATAGAAGACCTTGTGATTTTACCTCAAGAGCACTCTTTCTGATGCTAAGCCGTGGACCTTGTAATCTTTTTACAGAACCTTCCTTACAAGTCAAAATAAGTATTTTGTTTATTTGTTAGACTTATCCCATACATTTCCTCTTATCTGGATCCCAAGATGGCTTACAAATAAGGATGGATATATGAAAACAACAAACAGAATCCAAATAATAAATAAATAAATAAAATTCATCAATAAAATTCCATAAGCTTCAGAGCAAACAGATCATATGCCTTTATTTCTTAATGGTGAGGGCTGAGCACATTTTCCCAAGGAGGAGCCACCACTGCCCTGTCTCATCACCCTCCTAGCATCTCACAGGGGTATGTCCATAAGCAGGGCTTCTCCAGCTGAACTTAAGGCAATATGGTAGACAGTACAGGGAGAGGTGTTCTTTTAGAAAATTCTACTGGGATAAAGAGACATACCTCGTTCCCATGCAGCTGCCACTCTGTGGTCTTGAGCAAACATTCTTTTACCCAATAAGGGGAATTTGGCTGTCATCGTCCTGCATAAGTGAAGCAAGTCTTCTAAAAGTACAGGGCTTCAGAACAAAAAAATAACTAATTTACTGACAGTGCCCAAACCACAAATTATTACATAGCAGGATTTTCATAAACATTAATTTGTAAGTATTATAGCATTTGCAATTGGCTAAAGGCATGTTCAGGCTCAAATGTATGTTACACTTCACACCATGTTTCCAACCAGCTTTCAGAATTTGCTATGTATAGCCTATTTTGCACCTGACTATTGGCCACTTGTGACTAAGTGAAGATGTCAGGTGCCATCCTGGTGCCCAGACATCTCCATCATCAGGAGGTGGATGCCTGGGGATCCTTGGATCTGGATTGTTTTCACACACTAGCAACATATCCTGTAGAATTCTACCCATTATTTTTTAACTGCACAATCAGAGTGAATTTCAGAAACCAAAACGTTGTATTGAAAAATACAACTTTTGAGTCGGCTGACCCCCCAAATGGCAACTAGACATTCCATTTTAGTAAATGGAACGCTGGATTAAGAAGCCATTTGGTGCCTAGCTTATATATCTGAGTTTCTAACACTGTTCCCAACCACCCGCATTTTGAGCTGGAAGGTCTGCAGCAGGCTCCTACTCACCCTCACTTGCACATGAGTGGAAATTCCCTGCGCTTCAACACGTTAATGGTCATGGACGAGGGGGAGTGCTATGCATGCAAATACACTGAAGGCCATGTGTTCAGCCAAATGCCTTAACACAACTTCAAATTATAGTTGCAGTTAATTATACATAGGATAGTACACCAGGTATTCATTAGTAAGAATGCCAGGAATCAATAATTAAGCCAATCAGTGTTACCGGCATCAGCTGGAAACAATATTGTGCAAAAGCATAAGCAGAGCTACATTAAAATAGTTCTGTGCAAAAGGTAACCCAAATTCTATGGCAAGTCTCCTTTTGCATAATTTATTCTACTTCTAGTCATGGGTGATGACTGGAGGTACAGATGCAGGTGGAAAGTTAATTTTTATTATTGGATATTAGAACTTGGGGTCACCCCATTAAATTTATCAGCAGTAGGTACAAAACAGCAATTCTTCTTTAAAGGGTAAAAGGAACCCCTGACTGTTAGGTCCAGTCATGGATGACTCTGGGGTTGTGGCGCTCATCTTGCTTTACTGGCCGAGGGAGCCGGCGTACAGCTTCTGGGTCATGTGGCCAGCATGACAAAGCTGCTTCTGGCGAACCAGAGCAGCACACAGAAACGCCGTTTACCTTCCCGCAGGAGCGGTACCTATTTATCTACTTGCACTTTGACGTGCTTTCAAACTGCTAGGTTGGCAGGAGCTGGGACCAACCAACGGGAGCTCACCCTGTCGCAGGGATTCGAACCGCCGACCTTCTGATCAGCAAACCCTAGGCCAGGCATCCCCAAACTGCGGCCCTCCAGATGTTTTGGCCTACAACTCCCATGATCCCTAGCTAACAGGACCAGTGGTCGGGGAAGATGGGAATTGTAGTCCAAAACATCTGGAGGGCCGAAGTTTGGGGATGCCTGCCCTAGGCTCTGTGGTTTAGACCACAGTGCCACCCACGTCCCAGTTTTGTCTTTTTACAAGGTGTAATTAATTTATGGAATGCATTGCCGTTAAGACCACTAGCCATATTAATAAAGGCTAGGTTAGGTCTATCAGCAGCTATTGGCAAGACAAGGCAAGCAGGCTAGATCCCTATCTCCCCCACCCCTCCAACCACCAAATTTCACAGGCAGGAGCAGTGGCAGCATTTTGAAGCCCCAATGATCCAAAACACCACACATGGCCCTCTGCATGCACTGGTGATCAGATGTGCTTGCACAGAACTAGTGGTCTTTAAAGGGGTCTCTGCAAGCACCTAAGATCAGCTGCTTGTTGAAACTTGAAAAGGGCCATGCAGGCTTTGCAGGAGCTGCCAATGATGAAAATCAGCAGAGCCTGCAACCCCCTTTTTTGGCACAGTCACATCTTTACTGACCAATAGAACAAGTGAGCATAGCTCGGCTTAAAGTCTTGCAAGGCAAATGGAGAGGCTAAACTCGGTCTGCAGGCCAGAAGTCCCCAACCTTTGGCTTAAGAAAACCACCTGATTCATAGCCAATGTACCTCCAAAGCTAGTTGCTGGGGGAGTGGTATTCCCTTTATGCTGAGTTTGTGAGCTTCCCAGAGGCATCTGGTTGGACAGAGTAAATAGCAGGACATTGGACTAGTTGGATTTTGGGTGTGATCTTCTTATGTCCTTAAGTATGGTTAATAACCCGACACTGCTGCCCTATGGATTCTGAATGTTTTAGCAGGCTTTCCTCAAACTTTCTTAGCCAGTCACTAGAAACTCATTTTAAATGCATGTCAAGATTCTAAAGTGAATTCCGCACTTATACAGGATCAAAGAACATACACAGCCTTATCCATAAGCTGTTCTCATTCAGAACAAAGGTGCAGAAGTAATTTTTCTTCAAATCCTTCCTTAACACTCAGATTTTCTACGTAGCCTTTTGCACCACCCCCTTGATGCTTTACTTTAACAAACCCAACAGCATACAACCAAAATCATCATCCATTCCTGCCTCCCCTTCCTCTGTTGCTTCCCCATGTCAGATTTTGGACTGTAAGCTAAATAGGGCAGAAACCTATGTACTCTGTAGAACACCTCACACACATCTGAGGTGCAATAATAAAGCTGTTAAGGCAATTTCAGAAATGGTCCCAAACAATGGAACAACAAAAAAGGAATCCTGAGCCAAAGACTTACCAATAGGTTTCTATAGGTACATCCTCCTCACTGCTACCCCAGAAGCGTGCATGATAAATAGCATTCTGGACCCTCTCATCCTGGTTTTCACATTGATTAGCTGGGTCATTGATTATGCTAAGTATTTGCGGAGGTAAACCTTGTGTCAGCTTTGTCTTGGTTAGCCACAATGCTTGCTTTACACCTTCAAGTAAAATAATATATTACCAGTGAGCATCTTTAGTACTGCACCTTGCACTTCAATCACTCTTACACAAGAACAAGGACTTTTCCATCATTCTTCTTAAGATTTGGAGTGGGGGGGAGAGAAGCTAATCTAGAGACAAAATGGAGCAGAAGACCAAGACCACCTTATAAATGCTGCATGCATTGTGGTTAATTATTTAACAAAACCTGTACAAGTATAGATAAGTTAGCACAATGTGGCCCAACAAGTTTGTGTCCATTAATTTGCAGTTCCCGCCTTCTTATAACTACCATCCTTTAACAGTATTTATGCTTTCCAAATATTGGACTTTTCTTTGCAGATAATGATTATTATGCTGGGGAAGACAAAGCAAGTAACAAATTTAATAAATAATATTACATTGGGCCAGGTGTCTGAGAGAAGAACCATGTGACTGTGCTAGCCTCCTAGGGTGGAGAAGAGCGCTTCTGGGAAAGGCCTGCAGAGCAAGACAGCCAGCAGCACCACATCAGGGAGGAGACCGCTGCTCTCCTAGGAAGCCAAAATCTCCATAAAGGGAGAACTATAGAACAGCACCTTTAAAAACTTGTACACAAGCTCCCTTTCCCCTCACATGCTGTTGCTGTATGCATTTTTTAAAAAGTGAGACTGTCTTTTTCGTCAGCCACTCGGGAAAGCCTTTTCTAAGCTGCAGGACTGGGTGTCCATGCCATTAATGATTGATTGATTTTTAGCCATCTCCTTGCTTTTTCCTGCAAGACCAACTGCAGTCGTTAACAGTAGTCAAACAGGTTTATCGCACCTATCAGCCAATCACCCATTCCCACCACCCTTCTGAGTAATACCCCTCCCCATCCTCTCACTATATACAGTATAAGGGTCTGGTGACTTCTGTTTCAGTGTATCTGGAGAAGTGTGCATGCACACAAAAGCTCATACCAATGACAAACTTAGTTGGTCTCCAAGGTGCTACTGGAAGGAATTTTTTTATTAATTAACGAGTACTCCTCCAATGCCTGATCTGGATAACCCAAGCTCAGCTTGTCACTTCGCAGGCACCAACCTCTGGCCTGTCTCTTCCTTTCACCGCCCCCTTCCCTCCCCTATATAGGACGCCTGCTTCGCCTGCACTCGACTGCCTCAGAGCCCAATCCATCCTGGCACGAAACACACCGAACCTGGCCGGCCTTCCCCGCCCCCTGCCCGCAGGCAGCCCTCACCTTCCAGCATGCGAGTCCCCTGGTGGAAGATGTAGCAGGGCCGCTGCTTGTAAGAGGCCATCTCCTCCACGCGGGGGCCGCCGTCGTGCCAGGGGTCGTGCCACTCGCGCTCCCACTTGGGGTGACGAGGCGCGGCCAGCCATGGCACGCGGTGCAGCTTCCCCTCGTACGTCACCACGTCGAGCTCGGGAAACTGCTCCCGCACCGGAGGCACTTTGCGTAAATACCAAGGCAACGGCGCGCCCGGCGGCGGCCCGCGCACCGTCCACGGGGTGCGGGGCGGCGGCTCCTTTGGATACCTCGGCCCGTAGAGAGATTTCGCGCGGCGCTGCCCGGAGAGCGCCAAGCGCTGCGCCCGCTGGGCGGGCAGCCGTAGGGTCAGCATCGCTGCCTCCAATCCACGAAGCCGAGTCCCCCCGCAGACACCTCACCGCCCGCTGGCGGTGACAGCCATTTTCTTTCCGCCTCCGAAGGGCATGCCGGGTAGAGGGGCGGGGCTATGTTGTGATTGACAGCTGACCGCTTCCCCACCGCGCAAACTCGGCGCTCGTCTGGGCCCGGCGTGGGAAGGAAGCGGGCCGGGGGTTCGCCGTCGAGAGGACCGGCGGTGGCTCTCCCTACGCATGATGCAGCCGGTGGAAGCGCCTCCAGTTCCCTCAAGGGCAGAAGAACAACGTCTCCCCTCGCAACGTGGCGACTAATCCTGCCCTTTTCTCCAGGGGACGCGCCGCTTTCGCAACGGAGGGGCATTGCGATTGCACGGCGCTTGTTGCACTTAGAGCCCACCAACTCCGGGCGGTGTGCATGCTTCTCCCGCGTCCTCATTTAACCGCCATAACAACTACAACCACCACCGCCACCTTGCTCTGCTGCGATTAAAGCACCTTCGACAGTCCCCGCAGCAGTTCTCACGTTTTGCATGCGAAAGGTCTTGGTTTCACTCCTTCCCATCTCCAGGTAGGGCATCGCTGCTGGAAGCGCTGGAGGGTGGCAGCAGCAGGGGCTGAGCTTGGTGGCCCCCCAATGGCCCAGCTTGGTGTAGAGCAGCTTCCTTATAAGGTTACCAGATTTTTTTCCCAATGAATCCGGGGACACTTTGAATAAATAAATAAATAAATGCTACACATTCCAGTGATCAAGGAGCACTGGAGCATATATAATATGCTCCTAACAGCCATGGTCTCCTCACAACAGCCCTGTAAGGTAGGTGGCAGGGAGGGTGATGGGGCCAAGATCACCCAGTGAGCTTTGTGAATAAGCAGGGATTTGAACCTGGGTGTCCCTTCCTGGTCACGTTACCTTATGCATAGCCATCCCACGCCACACGCCTTTAGGTAGTTTTGCCTCTGAGCTACCAAGCAAGGGCAGAGGCAGCAGCACAACACAGGAAAGTAGGCAGGAGTGTGGACCTGAATTTAAGCTATAGTCAAAACCACACAACTTCCTGTTCCTGATGTGCCATAGTCATTGATGTCTGCAGCATTAATGGAACTGGTCAAATGGAACCCTCCCAGCACTGCTTAGTGGAAAACTGAACATAGAAACCTGCCGTACAAGTTGGAACCGTTGGTCCATCTAGCACAATATTTTTTTGCACTGAGCATCTCTCCAGTGTTTCAAACAAGAGACTTTCTCAGCTTACCTGTAAATGCCAGGGACTGAACTTGGGATCACTTGCAAACAGCTCTTGTCCCTCCCTATCATTAACATTCTAACTAGAAATCTCAAGAATGGCTGCCTTGCGTATATGTGCTAACGAAAATATTAATTGATTCTATCCATTTCCTGCCTTTTTGTTTAAAAAGCTGATAATGTTAATATGGACTGTAATTGATCAAGGATGTAATTTATCAAGACTGCCCCTGGAGAATATGGGAAGTTGGCATATATTGTTAATGGTGCTTAATACGACTCCCAGAATCCTCCTGGCCTGTACATTTTGATGTTAAGAACTGGATGAAATGAAGTTCAGCCTCCTGTTCTCACAGTGGCCAGTCAAATGTTTTTGGAAAGGACACGAGTGCCACAATACCTCTTGCTCATGTTTCCCAGCAAGTGCTATTTGGAGATATGCGGCCTATGATACTGGAGGTAGAACACAGCCATCAGGATTAGTGGCAATCAATAGTCCTATCCTCCATGAGTTTGTCTAAACCTCTTTGTAAAGCCATCCAAGTTGGTGGCCATTACTGTACTCATTTTGAGGTACCAGTAAGGCAAGGTGCATAAACATCTCCAGCTCTTCGTTAATTTGTGAATGCATCCAGATTGGATTTTTTTTTTACGTAAATGTGTACATGTAAAACTGTCAGCCTCCCCTGATTATGTAACTCTAGAAGAGTCCAGCAGGGTAGTTTTTCCAAAAACAACTACATTATACGAAATGATGACATACTGAACTCTGATCAGGTTTGCAGAGGTTTAGCTCCTAAAACATACTGGGGACAGGATCCACAGCCTCCACATTTTCGCTTTTGAGACAACAGATTTTACATTCTCTTTGACGCCTTTGCTTCTGTAGAGAGTTGGAAGGCGGAAAAATGACCTGTTTAACCAGTTTCTGAGGGGTAGGACTTGCACCATCAATCCAAAACGCAGTATGTTGCTGTAGAAGGTTACAGTGGATTACATGTGTATATCATGTCCCATTAAAAAATCCTGAAGCAAAATAACAAATGCTAACATACCAAAACTTTAAAATGACAATATTCCAAACATATATATTAAACACGGATATGTGTTATATTTAACAATTTTATTTACCACTTAGTTGTAACAAAATGTCTTAAGAGGTTTGCAAGTAATACGGTATTAACATTATCAATAAAAAATGAAATGCTTCCAAGCAAGGAATTCAGCTGTCATGTGCTAAAATACATGTTGGTTGTGGTAGGGACAGATCATCTCCATCCAACGGTTTGAAACTGAGTGTTATATTTTCTAGACAATGGAGGATAGTGAAGATGAGTGGCTGTCTCTCAAGCCCAAAGAGCCGTTGCCATTCCAGTGCTGTGGTAGTGGCTGCAAACCCTGTGTCTATGACACGTATCAGGAACAGCTGGAGCAATGGGAAAAGGCCAAGGCAAAACAAGACAGAAGCCTCCTGACAAGGAAGAAACAGCAAGTAGAAATCTTAAAATTATGTTAATATTTCATCTGGGTCCTAATTTCCCCCCCTTGTAAATAGATCCCATTGATTTCAAATTGATCTACTGTACGTTCAGGTATATCTAGGCTGCAGTCCTAACCCCACACACCTGGGAGTAAGCCCCACTGAATTCAGTAGGCCTTATTTCTGAGAAGACATGGTTACTTTCCAAAACAGTATTTTGTCCTTTTTATATCTAATTAGAAGTTTAATATAAGTATGTTTCAAAAAGTTTATGTCTTTGACTTGTTTCTCTCCTGCTAGCCTCTTGAATGCAGAATTATTAGAAAAAGGGTTTTATAACACATCAAATTTCCCACTTCTTTAATATTTGTAATTGTAGTTTGCTGCCATATTGTCTTCCCAATAAATCTTGCAAGTATTTTTGAGCCAATAAAAAGCAGTAAAATATGTAAGCTTAATTATCATTACATTTTAAATGCAAGAAAATATATAGTAATTCATGTAGGAGAATAAATTCCTTTCTAGCATCTCTCATATTTGAGGAACATCACAACTTGCCCATAATTCCGTTTTATCCCATTGTGCCACCTGGCTTTCTCCAATTCTATTAACGCCCCTCAAGCTCCCAACAAATGAGGGCAAGCACAAATCTCTTTAAAACAGGCATCCCCAAACTTTGGCCCTCCAGATGTTTTGGACTACAATTCCCATCATCCCTGACCACTGGTCCTCTTAGCTAGGGATCATGGGAGTTGTAGGCCAAAACATCTGGAGGGCCGCAGTTTGGGGATGCCTGCTTTAAAATATGATGTTGCTTATTGGAGTAATACCTGAGAAAGGATGCTAGGAACTGAGGTGCCGATCCCATTGAGACTAAGCCCCATTGAACGCAATGGGTCCTACTTCAGATTAAAAACGCATACAGTCATACCTCATGTTATGTTTGCTTCATGTTATGTTTTTTCAGGTTGCGTCCAGCGGCAGCCCGGAAGTACAGGAAAGGGTTACTTCCGGTTTTTGCCACTCGGGCATGCGTAGTAGCACTAAATCATGCTTTGTGCATATGCACAAGCGCCAAATCACGTCGCACACCTGCACAGATATGGCACTTCAGGTTGTGGGCTTTTCACGTTGCGAACGGGGCTCCGGAACGGATCCCGTTTGCAACCAGAGGTTGTGAAATGTATACTGAGAAAACGAGAACAAGGAAATGAACATACAAAAAGAAATTATTATTTTTTATTTGAAATGATAGATATTAGGGTTCAAGCCTGCTTAGAAGCCCTTTTCCTTGGCCTGGAAGCCATTTTGATGTGCCAGGGCTAAGGCTGAGGCACATGCTCAGAGGTTCTTTTTTTTAATATTCACTTGTTCCAAGTCTGAAGTCTTGAGACTTCAATCAAATTCAGGGGCCACACAATGAATGGCTCGTGTGCCCTGAAACAGATAAAACATGTCTTGAACAAATTGGTAATGCAAAATTTGCTTCTAAAGATTGCCTGGAGGCCCGAATAAGCTATTCTCTTCACTGGATCTTCGTACTGTGAGAAGCTTTGCTCATGTAATTCTTGCAGACATGGAGCTGTTAAAAGCGCTGGAGTTTTGCAAAGGAAGAAAGACTGCAACCCTAGTGGGAGGTCTAGAGAAAAATAAGAAATTGCTTTTGAGAGGGACTGCAAACTAAAGAGGAATGCCCATCCATTCCTTGAGATAGGTAGAAAATTACCTCCTAGTTTGCCTTCCATCATCTTTTGGGAGTGCTATTACAATTTCTGTGACACCTTTAGTTTCTCGCCTTCCAAAATCATTATCAGCAAATACTGTATATTGTTATGGTCATAATTGTAAAAAATGCAAGCAGATTAAAATGGGATTTAACAAATAATTACTTACTGAATTAACCCTTTAATGAGACCAGATGTATTCAGTCTTTAAAATTTGTGTGTGTGTGTTGCAGTAACATGTTTCACCATGGCAGAATTCGCTCACATTTTTTTTAAAAAAGAAAAGAGGGTGGCATTGCTTAACCTTGTAATTATTTATTGTTGCTCTTGCAGTGTAGTAATTCAGAACTAACTCCAGAAACGTTTACGGCTTTCATCATAAGCTCTATGGATCAGCTGACAGAGGACACCTACCAGTATAAATTTGAATTGCCTGGAAATAGCAGCCTAGGGTTGAGTTTGGGACAACATATTGTGCTAAGGTACTGTACTAAGTCTCTAGTTAAACAGACCGCAGTATGTGATTTAACTTGCTTTTTGTTGTTGTTGTTGAGCTACAAAGATTCCATGCCAAGTAAATCATAATTTCTGTGCTCCCAGATTGGCTCTGTTGAAAGAACTTGTGAGCTCACTGAGCTTATTAACCTTGTTAATTTTATGGTATATGCTACCCTACACTTGCTTTTCCTTCCATTTTAGTTGTATTGGAGGCAGAAAAATGTAGTGTGGGTAAGAAAGCCAATTTACAGAAAGGGAAAAGGTGAAAAGCAAATGTGTATTGGAATGATCGTCACGTACCAACACATAGGGACAATACAGTATATTAACTCCCCCCCCCCGGAAGTTATGCACATTGCAGTACAGAGCCACCTTTCATATTATTTATGTTCTGAGTTACCTTTGTATCCCACCCTTCCTCTAAGGCAGGCATGGCCAAACTCGGCTCTCCAGATGTTTTGGTACTACAATTCCCATCATCCCTGACCACTGGTCCTGTTAGCTAGGGATGATGGGAGTTGTAGTCCCAAAACCTCTGGAAGGCCGAGTTTAGCCGTGCCTGCTCTAAGGTATGTTGGGAACATTTTGCCCTCCCAGTAACTTTGTGAAATAAGTTAGAGTGACTGATCAAAGTTGCCCAAGTGAACCTTACAACTGAGTGATGGTGCAGTCTCCAGATTCTGTGGTCCAGCACCAACACCCTGGCCATAATATCTTTTCTTTTTTCAAATTTATTTATTTGGTTTTTCAGATTAAAATTTTGCAATCACATATCCAACATACAACATAAAAACAAGATTCCAAAGAATCTCCTGGACTTCCCCCCTCCCATTTGTGGGAGGACCATAATAGCACACTGAGCATCTAACTGAAAGGCCTGACCAGGACCACTGAAAACAGATTAATAAAGCTGCTGTTGGAGTTCACTATATATACTCCACATCACTGTAACAGCTAGATGTCTCACAAAGCTTCATTAAGGATAATAGAATTGACTATTCTGAATTGAAAAGTTGTCTGTTGTTGATGTGAATTGATTGGCAGTGGAAGCCAAGAGGTACATTGCTTCCCAAGTCATTTTTGGACTTTTAAGATGACTGTGATTAAGTCAGTTTCTATAAACTGAGTGAAGTTGCCAGCACCACAACAGGAGCATGGTTCATTCTGGGCTCTTTGCAACACATGTAGGGATGATTTTTGCACGATTGTTTCAGTTATCCTTTCTGCACATTTAGTTGGGAGCACTCCAAAATTCAAAATTTTATTAGTGCGGGATGTTGTTTGTTAATATTATTTCCTTGTATTCACTATCTGTCCAAAGCCATTTATAACATACACACACCCTCAGTTTAGTTCTATAATTTCCTTACTTTGTGAGCAACACAGCTATATTGCACAAAATAGCTAGGCTGGCCGTGTAGCTCATCTGGCCCCGGGAAAGGGAAGGATTGTTAAGGGAGGTGTGTGACATAGAAATCTGAGGTTATTTCAATGCCTTGAATCTCTGTGATTTCACTGCAAAATGGGAGGGAATGATCTATTGTCTGGCTTGGCAAAGGACAGCCCATGGGGAAGGAGGAAGGATACCTGCAGTGCTTTTCAGGCAGCAGCCTTTGCTGAGAGAGAAGTACTTTGCTGACAGGAATTGTAAGGGATTCAGATCAGGGTTCCCTTCCCCTATCTTTCTTTCTCTCTCTCTCTCTCTCTCTCTCTTTTTTCCTTCCTCAGAGGACTAGTGAATGGTTTGGAGGTTCAGAGAGCCTATACTCCAATTACTCCTGTGAATGCTGAAGGGTACTTTGAAGTTTTAATAAAGGTAAATAGCGGCCTTTGTTCTATAGATTAACAGCTTGACGTAGGAATCATGTCATCTTCTAGGCCAGCTGAGTGCTTAGCTTTGTACTTTAATAACTAGAGAGGCCTGCAGTCAAAGATTTGGCTTGTTAGTCCTAATCAATATGTGGAATCCTGCCCCCTTTCCCTCACTCTGAAGTAAAGACGGGGCTACTCATGTAGCAAGATGAGGTGGTAGGCTGGGGTGACATGATTCTGGGTAGTACCATTTCAGAAACTTCCTGCAAGTAAAAAAAATGGCATGTACTACATGTAGCACTGCCTTTTGAGGGTCATGCCTTTTTTTAGAGAAACAACAGCACCACAATGCTTTGGTTCTGCTGTTGCTTAAATTTGTTTATGTATTGTTAGCTCTGGCTCTCCGTGCCTCCCTGTTTCATGACGCTGTGTTTAGACCTAGTTGGTTTTGGTATTTGTTTTAATGACATGTTATTTTACTGTTATTATTTCTGTGGCTGTTTACACCTTGTTAACATCTTGGAGCAATTCCATTTCTGAAGGGGAAAGCAGAACGCAAGGGTCCCCCCCCCCCTATAAATAAATACAACTTTCCCTAATCCATAGTTTTCTACATGCAGTGAGCTCCCAACGCAAGGGAGAATCTTAAAATGCGTTCCCACCCTACCTCCCATCTGAATTGTTTCTGTCCATTTAACCCCGTCATTCTGTCGTAGGTCTGGACTGCACCCAAGTCAAACAAGTTGACAGCTCAACAGGCTTTACTTCATGGTTAAGCCAAGTTGTTCTTAGAGAAGGGCATCTACTTGGTGCATGTTAGGCTGCAGCATTTTGTCATTGTGAAGGGTTTTGTGATGCTGCCTCTTATTTGTACCCCAAGAGATGAGGTGGGGGAGTAAAAGGGTTAGGGGATGGCTTATCTGTGCACAATCATAAAGTCATTTTGGACAATATGGAGCCATCTATATAGGATCCATCTTTGTGCCTATATTAGTAGTCATCTGTTACATTGCTATGGTATGTTACAGACAGTGTAGCCAGAATGAGCACAGCAGGAAACCGTAGTAACTACAGTACCTGCCATTCCATGCTGCAAGACAGCTGTAATGTTTTTAGGATCAGTGTCAATCACTGCATAAGGCAATTCTCCTGAGTAAATTCAATGATTTCTCTATGGGATTAAGAGATTTATTGATTGCAGCCTTTGAGTCCTTATGTTCAGAAGGAATGTTGGCTAAGCCTAACAAGGATCAGTGCAAACATAAATAATTATGAGCCTAGGAATATCAAAATCATGTCTATCTTTTCAATCTGTCTTTACACCTTCTCGGGGGAAGATAGATTTCACTGTAAATCTCAAACCTCAAGCACTAGATCTTCCAGGCAGGTCACAGGGACCCATTAATTTGCCCTCTGCTCACCCTCCAGGAGTGTGTGCTTTTCAGGGTTTTATCATTGATTGCATGATAGTTTGAGCATGAATTATACTCCTTTTGAGGTGTGTATAGCTTTTATAAGACACTTGTGGGTGGATCATTTCACCATTATTGTGGCAATTGGAGGGGGAAATGCTACATTTGAGCTGCATTAATAGGTTGCCTTTATAGGCTGACTGTGAAATTTTATATATACTTGCTTATTACACACAAGTTTTGCATTTCAATAATAGTAGTAATGATTGTAATAACACCTTCCCTTTATATAGAACCTTTCATCCCAAAAGGAACCATAGTTATTCTCTGGCAGTCACAAAAGAGATGGAACACCCATCGTAAAGCACCCATTTGTATAACTTGGCTTTGTAGATTGTAGTGTATTTCTCACTATTCAGGCAATTTTTGGAAGTACTATATTATTATTATTACTATGCAATCCAAGTGCTGTTCAGACACCCCTGTGTCCCATGATTATGGCACTGCATTCGTGATACTACAGTTAAGTGCAAGTGAGTGGCGATTTTCTGCGCTTAACCCTCCCTTTGAGTGATTCTATAATGTTATGGTGTTTTTTGGTGTAAAACCTGGCATTGAGGTTTTCTCTTCAGGAGTTTCTCCTGCTCTTCTGTTTACAAGAATTCATTATAAACCAGTTTGGCCATTTCCCCATTAGAACGAGGAAAGAACCTATTCAGTTCTAAATACATTCTGTCTCCTGCAACCAATCTCTCACCAAATGGGAAACATAGTAACTGAAGTCTTCTCTCTCTCCACACCTTGAATTTAACATCTTCTTCTGCCTTCTTCTCACTGTGGCTAGAGGTATACCAGCAACTCCACCCTGCCACAGCTCCTAAACTAAGTTTTAAGAGCAGCCTAGCATGCAGACATTTATCAGCAATGTCTTCTGAGATGAAGATACGTGATAAGAAAAGCTCCATCTACTAAATGGCAATTGTAAAACCAACAAAGACCACCAACTAGAAGACTAACATATATATATTGTGGCATAAGCTTTCATGGACTAGAGTCCACTGCAGTGGATGAAGTTGACTTTAATCCATGAAATCTTATGCCATAATAAATTCTTAAGTCTTTAAGGTGCTGCAACACACTTTGTTGGTTTTGCTGCAATAGACTCTCCCTCTGGGGAATTTTTTTTCTGTGTGTCATGCCAGAGGCATAGGAGCAGAGTCTGTGTAAAGCTGGCCACCTTAAGCATAGCTATCTCTCTTCTTAGAATCATAGAATTGTAGAGCTGGAAGGGACAACAAGGGTCATCTGGTCCAACCCCCTTCAACGCAGGAATCTTTTGTGTGGGGCTTGAACCCCTGACCCTGAGATTAAGAGTCTCATGCTCTACTGACTGAGCCAACTCAGTTCTTTCCTTGATGCAGTTGCTTTTTACAGTCATTATTGTAGAGAAAGCATAAGGCCTGGTGCTGTGATCATATTTTTGTGTGATACATTGTCTTAGCATGAACTACTTTCACTCTAAAATCATAGATGAAGGAAGCATTAAAAAGGCAGAATATACAAGTCCTGGAACAAATGACCGAAGGGGCATTGTGCACTTGAATTTTACTACTCAGAAAGCTCCATTTTTCCTATAAATGCACAGAGTTCCACAATGAATAAATGACTGCATGTGTTAGGTGCTATTTTGTGTATCTGTTAGTCAGTATCGGGTGCAAAGGCTATTTGCAGTCAGAGCAGGTTTTTAAATACCTGAGTGGTTTTATCTGCCACCCAGCTTAGTCAGCACAATTACAATACAAGCAATAGACAATCTTTATTTTGCATACACTTGAGCAAATTAACAAATACTAATGCTAGAGACATAACTCATGTCCCAGATTAATTTAAATCTCTTTGTGCTAGACCTTTAATATATATTTTAAGCGATTTTTTAAAAAATGCACAGAAGACTTTTTGTTCTAGTTTATGAAATTTTACTTGTAGAATATAAACATGAGGTTTTTCCTCTCAAAAATATTGTTTGTTTGTTTGTTTTGTGCTTCCCTTACAAGTGCTATGAAGATGGACTCATGTCACAATATGTAAAATCCTGGAAAGAAGGAGATTCGGTTTGTTGGAGAGGACCATTTGGAGGTTTTCCTTATTCAGCCAATCAAGTAAAGCCATATATATACTTACACAGAAACGCACAACACCCCCAACCCCTTCACTACATAGCAATCACAGGGGAGTTAACAACATACCGTGGTGCCTTGACTTACAAATTTAATCCGTTCCGAAGGCACCTTCATAGGTCAAAAAATTCGTAAGTCGAAAAACGCCATTGGAAACGCAATTTCCCATAGGAATGCATTGGAAACGGAAAAATTCGTAAGTCGAAGCAACCCTATCTAAAAATTCGTAAGTCGAAAAATCCCTATCTAAAACCGCCGTGGTTTCCTTTTGGATGTCGAGACATTCGTAAGCATGCGGCTATTACCCCCATTCGTAAGTTGAAAAATTCGGTTGTCGAGTCGTTTGTAAGTCGAGGTACCACTGTAATATCTAAAAATGTAATATAAAATAAAATGGACAATGAGATACAATCTGATGTAAGGCCATTGTTATAAGTAGTCAAATGCCAAATAGTTGGTTTCCTATTTTTGGTTTCAGGAAATGAGGGGGTAACCATTAGGGTTTAAGGAGCAGGGTAGGGTTATTCAGATTTTCAACACAGTGCTTCAGAGCTTTGACATGGATCTGTGTAGGATGCAATTTATTTGCAGATGATCAAGAATAGCAGTCGAGTCAGATTTAGTATAATTTTCTTTTATATTTGATCATTATGGCTGTAATCCTAAATAGAACAAAATAGAATTCCATCCAAGTAAATATACTTAGAATTGTCCTGTTAATATTGCAAACCTCGAGACAGAAAAGATAAACTGTGAAGTCTGAGTCCTTTCTGAGCACTGTCCTCCTACCATGTTTGTTTCATTCCCTCTTGAAGCTTCCTTCTCATCTGAATTTCAATACTGACCGTGATTTAGTATGACATGCACTTTCTGGAACAAGCTCATGTCTATTCAAAAAGTTCATTGGGACTTATTGCCAAGTAAAGCTATCTCAGTTGATCCCAGTGGACCCGATATCCAAAGGAGAAAAGAATAATACCCGAGTTACGCAATGTTCACACTTTTTTTTATAGGATGAAATGGTGAATTGGCACTGAAATTCAGTTTCTGTTGCAGTGTTTTTTCCACTTCCAGTGACTCAGATGTATTTGGCATCTTCTGCTTCATTTTCAGTATGGAGAACTTCTCATGCTTGCTTCTGGTACTGGTCTAGCACCAATGCTTCCTATTCTTCAGTACATAACAGAGAATGAGGATGATGAAACATTTGTAACTCTAGTGGGCTGCTTCAGGAACTTTGAAAATATCTACATGAAGCCTCTTCTTCAAGAGCAATCTCGATTCTGGAACATAAGGGCATTTTATGTATTAAGCCAGGTAATATTCTGATAGGCAGTTTTTCCTTCTCATGGGACAGTGTGACAACCTTCCCCTCAGTTGATGCATGAACCTGCTATATGTGTTGCAAGTGGTTCAGTCCTGCACTGAAAACCTTGTAATGTCTAGCCTTCCTAGCTGGGGAAAGGACCATAGCTAGGTAGTAAAGCCCATGTTTGCGTGTAGAGCCTTTTGCAGCCCAAGAGCTGCATCCCCTCATATACAGTGTTCCAGGGGCCACATACCTGGGCTGAGTGGATCCGGAGTGAAAGCAGGCAGAACAATGGATGTGACTCTTATCTTTGTACAGAAGGCTACATCCCACCTCTTCTCTTTCCACCCAGGAGTGAAAAACGGGATTAATATAGCTCAAGGCTAATTTAGTATTGGCCGTATGTTTCTCTGAGATGATTTTAAAGTGTCTTACACTTTTGCCTCTTCAGGAACACTCACTCGAAAATCTGCCTTGGAGCTTTCAAAAAAATACACACCTTGGTCGAATAAACGAGGACGTGATTAATAGTATGGTGAAGACATGCAGAAGACAACCTTACATATTGATATGCGGCTCTGTGACATTTAGTGAAGAGATGGAGAGATCTTTGAAAGCCATTGGTCTTAAAGAAGATTCTTATTTTATATTTTAACGGACTTTAAACAAACAAGGCATCTTTGCTACGAATAACCTTAATCTGTCTTTGGTGAGATTGGATTTTTTTAAGAAAAAGTTTAGCTGTGCCGATCCATCCAAATTTATGCCTTCTGTGTCCTAAGAGTTGGCTAAACAATCCCATGAATGAGCAGATACCACAGCCTGGTTCCACTTGCAGCCAGTTATTCTTGACTGTTTCCAGAAAGTAATTATGGGGAAGCTATGGCTCAGCACCATGGGAATTGTCCTGTGGCACCCCACAGAGCTCCATCTTGTTCCCCGTGGCATTTTACATCTATTTGAAGCTGCTGAGAGCTGTCATCAGGAGATTTGGAGAGAGATGTTATCAGTATGCAGGTGATGCCCAGCTCTATCTTTGTTCCATCTGAATCCGGAGAGCACTTCAGGACTCGCACTTAGAAGAAGTGATGGGCTGGTTATGA
This sequence comes from Zootoca vivipara, assembly GCF_963506605.1. Lineage (NCBI taxonomy): Eukaryota > Metazoa > Chordata > Lepidosauria > Squamata > Lacertidae > Zootoca > Zootoca vivipara. The sequence goes on from NC_083282.1 coordinate 39,274,483, forward strand.
ACCAATACACTGAAGCTGAATCCCGATTGCCCATCCCTAGATGCCCAGGTGCCCTAGGCACAGTCCAGCAAGAGACTTGTCATATTTAAGTCCCATTGAGAGCAATAGCATTTGGCTGAACCTGTGGCCAGACTCCACGGCCCACCATTCAAGTTCAGAGGGCAGAATCTGCAGTACAATAAGGAACAAAAAAAGAGAGAGAGCTTCAACTTCACTTTATAACAAAAGGCTTAAATTTGATCTATTTCAGAGCTGGGAGGATATTGATCTGTAGACCGAGGAAACCGGAAACCTTAGCCTGATCTAATTAATACACATAATGGAAAATTGCATTGGGTTTGTGTTGTTAGTCATAGAAGCCTCTTTGAGGGGGAAATACCCCATGATGTTCTACTTTTCTCAGCACAGAACTGAAAAATGAATACATCTACAAAGCTTTGCTTCCAGCATAGGGAGGGGTCATAGCTTGGTGGTAGCTACATGCTCTGCATACACAAGTTCCCAGCACCAGTCTCTGGCATCTTCTCTTAAAAGGAGGAACAATGGTCTGCCTCAGTACCATGCAGTTTTATGTTCATATGTGTACATAATGTATGTATTTGTGGCTACGTTTTAGCCTGTAAAGAATTTACAGTCAAATGAGCTACCGAAAGCTGTTCATGTTAAAAATCATGACCAATCTACACACTGCTCAGAAATATAGCACACTACTCCCGTCATTTCTTGTGGCATTTAAAATGCTTCCATAATATGTAAAAATGTCTTCATATACTGTGCAATTCAATTTATCTAAATAGCCTCAGGAGCACAGAAAACATTTGAGTAATCAGACAGCAGATAAAAGAGGATATCATTTCCATAAGGTTACACTAATGTGGAGTCACAAGAGAGATGAGTGAACTCAAAACTGAATTAGTAGTATCTGAAGGTGGGAGAATAGGGAGAGGTTCCACCATATATAGAAAAATGTAACGCTTTAACTATGTCACTATGATTCTTTCCAAATAGACAGTCCTGAATCTTTGGGGAATAATATGGTAAGAATCAAGATAATCAATTGCTCCTCTTTATTTCTCTGTTCACATGAAGAACTTGAATCATACAACCTGACTCTATCCTCTGGCGAGACTGCTTGAGTAGGACAGGATGGTATCTTACTCTCCTTGCGCTAGTGCAAAACAGTCACTTAATGGTTGTAGCCTGTTAACTAAATCCCTACTCAAGTGTTCAGTGAATGTATGAGGCGGGAGCAGGACAAAGCCTTCTGGCTGCATACCCTAGCCTAAGCCCTTGCACCTTCAGCTGAGTGCAAAAAGGGGCCTTACATAGCAGCCCTTTCTATGTGTTCATTTAAATGCACATAGGACAGGGTGTGGCGTGAGGAAATGGGCCTATTTCCCTCTCCACACATTCAGTAAACATGTAGGAAAACACATACAGGGATAAATGCTTTACATGGAAACCAAGCCTCACGAGGAACACTAGAAAGAGCTGGGTATGTTTGGCCTGGAAAACAGGAGACGGGGAGGAGATATGATACCCATCTTCAAATATCTGAAGGGCTTGGTATCTGGACCAGGAGCGTAATTGAAATATATAAACAAAGGAAAGCATCAAACCATTAATTCTAGCATGCAGGGGGGGGGGGGACCTAAATTGTATAATTTGGCATCTCAATAATTGATATTATTAGTTGTATTAGAATTTGGCATTGCTATAATAAGGTTGTTATTGGATAATAATAATAATAATAATAATAATAATAATAATAATAATAATAATAATTTATCATTTATACCCCGCCCATCTGGCCGGGTTCCCCCAGCCACTCTGGGCGGCTTCCAACAAAACAGAAATTCTAAAATACAGAAATCCATCAAACATTAAACATTGGACTGTTGTAATGGAAAACTAATAAAAATTATTATCAAATATCTGAATGGCTGTCACATGGAAGGTGGAGCAAGGTTGTCTTCTCCTGCTCCACAGGGTAGGACTCGAACCAATGGTTTCAAGTTACAAGAAAGGAGATTCCGACTAAACATCTGGAAAAACTTTCTGACAGGAAGAGCTGTTAGACATTGGAATGGACTCCCTTCGGAGGCTGTGGACTCTCCTTCCTTGGAGGTTTTTAAGCAGAGGTTGGGTGGCACCTGCCATGGATGCTTTAGTTGAGATTCCTGCATTGCAAGGGGTTGGACTAGATGACCCTCAGGATCCCTTCCAACTCTACAATTCTATTATTCTGTGACATGTATGCATCTACATTTAACAAGGAAAAGAACATTGTCATTATCACTGAAATCCCCTATCCCCTGTGGTTGCTGATTGCTAAAGTTTTAGGAGACAGGAGATGCAATCACAGATCTCCATCATATATATATTTTTGTTAGGCTCAGAGCCATCCTTGCCAGTTCTTTCCTTGCATAAGCACTGGAGGTGTTTTCTTGGTACGGTATAATGTTATGCTTCATGGAGGCATCAAGCAGTTGTTTGGGACTCTGTTGTGAGAATGTCATATAATTCTTCCAACTTTGCTCCTGTGTTGATTTAATGGGTAGATAGTAATTAGCTTGTGTTGGCACAAGCAGTGGTAAGCATTTAGGTACACTATAGGATTTTGTTGTAAGAAATAGAAACTTGTCCATCAAATGTTGTGTTTTTGCATGACATAATATGTGAGATAGCAGTAGTTGTTCTCTGATGACTCAGACTGCCATTCTAAATACATCTGCTGGAGAGTAAGTCCCACTGAATTTAGATTGACTTCTGAGTAAACATGTTTCAGATTTCACTGTCAAAGAAACGATACTGACTTGAGTTCTTTGACACACAAGATTGCGTTTAGCTTTAAATTCATAGAATTAGATGTGTCATTTCCATTATGTTTTTAACTGAATGGGACTATTAATAAGTTAGTCAAACATGCCTAAAAAGCTTCTTCTTCTTCTTCTTCTTTTAGTCATACGGGAAAGATATGAAAGGTATAATTTTTTCAGCAGTCAGTCAAAAGTATATGGCATGCACTGAAACAACAAAAATGAGTATTTGATTTCCATACTGTTAAGGAAGTGAATTTGTCTGAACAGGGACCCCAGAGACACTAGCTTATCACCACTATCAGTAGTGTCATCTCTGTCTTTGCTGCCAATGACAACATTGACAATTAGCTTATACTGTGGATAGGCAAACTTCTTAAAATGTGTCTTATTTCATCACTCAAGGTTGTGATGAGAATGACATATTTTACTGGTTCATAAGTGACGTGAGCAAATTCTGCTGGTAAATACTCCCTGTTTGGTTCCCATGCTTGAGCTTTCCTGTGCAGGTGAATCAGAAATCTGTAACTAGGGGTTCTTTGAGACCCTGCACTCCAGGCAAATACAGGTGACACATTGGTAGTTGACTCACTGAGGGAGTTGGGTATGTTTTTAGCCTGGTAAAGAGGATACTGAGAAGAGATATGATAGCCATCTTCAAATATCTAAAGGGCTGTCACATGGAAGATGAAGCAAGCTTGTTTTCTCTCACTCCGGAGGCTAGAACCTGAACCAATGAATTCAAGTGACAAGAAAGGACATTCCAACTAGACATCAGGAATAAATTTCTGGCAGTAAGAGCTGTTTGACAGTGGGATGGACTCCCTAGGGAGGTGGTGGACTCTCCTTCCTTCCAGGTTTTAAAGCAGAGGTTGGATGGTCATCTTTCATGTAGTCTTTAACTGAGATTCCTGCATTGCAGGTGGTTGGACTAGATGATTCTCAGGGTCCCTCCCAACTCTACAGTTCTATGATACTTTTCCAGAAAAAAATCATGGTCAAAGCAGCTTATAACAAACAGCAAAACATCTCAAGATCAACCATTGCAAGAGCAGTAATAGTAAAATGACAACATAACAGCAAATATAGCATACAAAAAACGCAACTTCTCTGTGCTGTATATAACAACATTACATCAACAACACTAGAAATAACCAGGGAGCTTGAGAGTTTCACCTTGGTCCTAGAAATGCTGCTCCCATGCAGTTCCCCCTGCAGCAGCTTATAAGGGTTCTAAAGGCTGGGGTAGCTGGAAACACTCCTCCCATGATGTTGGTCACCGTCCTTGACTAGAAGGTCTTGTGCAACAAATCCACTTCCCCCCAGAAAATAGATGTTTTTCAATAAGGAACATGATGCAAAAATGCAATGGAACCTAAGAGAGAACACCTGCTTTGATGCAATGTCATCTAACCTCCCAGCAAACAAATGAATGCTCAATCATGTTTTTTTTTTAAAGCACACCTGGAAGCACCCCAAAAGTCAGGGATGGGTAACAACCCTGCTTTGTTTGACAGGCTTGTCTTGCATTGGCTATGCCAGGTCTATGACAGGTCTTGAACTGGAATTAAAGCCTATTTCAATGAAAGACATGCTGTGTGTACATACAGTGGCAGCTGGCGGGGGTCTATCTGAAAGGCCATTGCCCCCACTATACTGGTGCTCCTCACAATGCACAGTCCTGCAGTTCCTCTACAGCAGGAAATTAAATTTAATTTGAATTTGTTGACCCTCCTAGATAGAGAGAAGGTGAGCTCATCTAGTTGCAGAAGCCTGCACATGCTTCCTGTTCCTTGCAGAAACCCACACACACTGTATGTTCCTTCTATGTGGAGCAGGCCATGTTTTTCAGATAGATGGAAGATATGCTCACCTAATACTTGAAAACTGGAGTGAAAAGCTGTCCATGTCAGGTCTTAAGGAGAATACATCAGCTCTTCTACTTGGTTGCTAAGAAGTGAAGGTAGGGGAACATATGCTTAGATTTCATAGCAACCTTTATATTCTTGCAGAGCTCTTTTTTTTATGTCTGCGTGACTAGCAGACATTTAGCAGGTATATTTGTGTGCCTGGAAAAGGATCACTTGCTGGATTTGTGCTTTCCATGCAACAATTAAAGACCCTAAAACCCTTCTGGGCATAGCTGTCAAGTTCCCCCTTTTTTTAAAGGGAAATTCTCTCATGCTGAATAGGTTTCCTCGCGAGAAAAGGGAAAACTTGACAGGTATGCTTCTGGGCAAAGAGGTCAAAGCAATGGTGAGAAGTTTAAGAAGCGGGATGTGATTCTGTGGTAGAGAATGATGAGGATTGCTGGGGTCACTCTGGAGAGAGAGGTAGCTGAGAAAGCTACAAGTGGATCACAGGTGGGATCTGGCCTGAAGAAAAGCCAAAAGAAGGCTTAGGAAGGGGGAGAGTTGGGAAAACCAGCTGTGATTCAGATTCACAGCCAAGCACTCAGCCCCTCCACAGGTGATCTGAAAAAAAGAGAAGCCAGAGGCAATATACGGTAATAGATAAGGCCAGAAACCAGGAGGCTCTAATATGCTTATCAAGTGATAAACTCATCAGTGGGACTTTTACACTTTTAGTTAGTTGCTTCCATGTATTAATCAAAAACAGTGTGCTCAGTGCATCGGATTATTCTAAGCTTTTAGATATCTCCCAGACAATTGTAAGGATGATGCCAGATGACATACTTAAAAAAAAAATGTCTGTTTGGGGGGCTGAGGGAGGAGAGAAGCTGAATTAGGGGTTGCTAAAACATATGAACAGACTTTCGAAATTTCCTTTCTGCCCTCCCCATTTTCATTCTTCTTTATTCCACCAAGGTGTAGAGGCTGAAGTAGACACCTTCCTTGCAATGGTGCCCCAGTAGTTCCTCCGAGTGACCCCCCTTTTCCTTTCCTTCCCTCCCCCTCCATCTCCATCTGACTGACAAATGACAATTCTGCCATTTCAGACACAGCTTGTGCAGCGCAGGCACCAGGTCACGAGAGGGTGAAATGTGTCACAAGGCTGAAATACGATGTCTCCTGGGCTCAGGTCACAGCTGGTGCCTCTTTGCAGTCCTTCTGCCCCACCTCCTGGCTAAGCAAAGCCATTGTGTCCATTGTGTGCAAGGCAAATGGCAAAGGCGGGGTGGGGTGGGGGTGGCGCTTTGAAACAAGCCAGAAAGGAATGAAGAAAAACCAGGCAAATAGAATTGAGTCCTTCACTGAGAGAGGGCTAGGGCAAGGGATCTCATTGCTGCATGCCCAATTTCCTCAGAAGAATGCAGGGGCAAAAATGGAATGCTATAAAATGGTATCGAATGACTGTAATGCTTCAGTCAGTCAAAACTGATTGCTTAAAAGTAAGGCAGTTGAACTTAACGGCAATTAAAAATCACAACCACAATTGCTGTAATATTCCTCGGTTGACGGTGTCAATGAGGAGGAGGAAGAGGACTAATGTGCTCTAAGCAACGACATACAAGTTATCTGCCACCCTTTCGTACACATTCTGCCATCTATGCATGTTCATGCTACAGTCAGACTCATCAGGAAGAACAGGTTGGTGCTGCTGGATACCACAATATTATGGCAAGAAACACCTTTCTAGCTTATGTGGAAGTGTTTCCAAGTACAAAATGAGGTTCCCATTCACAAAAACAAACCTGTACTGAGTTGAGCAGAGTTTGTGCAGCATTTGACACGTGCTGAGTGGGTATCGGCTCGTTTCAGTACACAAGTGGCTTGCAGCGCAGCGTACAGACAATGCCTCATAAAACACAATGCAGCAAATACAGATGGATTTCTGAATTCGGTTTGTTCTGAAGTCATCCACTGGCCATTACAGCAAATGTCAAGCACCGTGGAGACGCAATAAAGCTATATTCACCATGATTGTATCCGTTGGCATTATGCGTGGTAGACCAGAGAGTGGCCAGCAGCATCCTGAGAGAGTTGATAATAGAATTGGTGTGCACTTTTGCTGAGTCCTGCTGAGCATTCCCTGAGTCGGGGCTGCACCATGGAGCTCCGTAATGCTCATTCAGATATACTTTTGCTGATCATAATAGTGTGATGTTGATTTCCACCCATAGTGTCAGATTATGGAGATGTGGGTTCAAATCCCCATTTGCCCACTTTTTACCTTGTGAACCACCCTGAGACCTGCTGGTATAGGGCGGTATACAAATTTAATAATAATAATAATAATAATGATATAACCATGCAACACACAGAGTGGAGTGTATTCTTGTTTTTTAACCCAACTTGAAGAAGGAGAAGACCCTACACACACACACACACACACACACACAGTGTGTCCCCCAAAGTACTCTGGGAAAGCACAAAATGGAGGGTGCTACAATTTATAGCTGAGGAGAAGTTGGGGGTAAATCATGTAAACAGTGCAGTACTTCAAATGGAAATCACACACCATTTCACTTCATATTTTCATTTTGCGAGGACTGCCTCAAACAGACATGGCTTGTGACTTGTCTACAAGGTCAAACAAGAAGCGAGCGGCCATGTTAGGAATGGATCCCAGATTTATTTTCACAACTGTTTGGTGTTTTTAACCACAAGCCTGATTCCTTCGAAAGGGTAAAAGAAGGCAGAGGGAATTTAGATAGAATGTCATTACTTGAGTTGGAATTTGTCCCGGACACTGTGGTTAACACTTCATCTAATGCTGGAGAGGTTTTTTTATATATATAATTGGTCCTCAGGGCTTTGTAACAGTTCCCTGTTTGCTTAAGTAAACGGAGTAGTCAGCCCTTTAAAACACTGTGCGGACGAGACAGGAGCTATTCCACATTAGTCTTCATTAGGCGGACAGCACTGGCTAGGCTGTGAAATGCTGGTAGTTGACCACAACCTCCTGTAGAAAGCACCTTTTACCCCAGTGTTAAGCTTTATGCAATTTACATGAGCACTTAACACCAGAAAACACTGGATGTCACTGAACCATAAATGTTAATGCTCAGTTTCCATCCGGCGCAATTCACAGGCCCAACAGTTGGCTGGAAAAGGGTGGAGGGGTCTAAAGCTAGCTTTATTGATTCCTCCATTGAATAATAGATTTAATTCTAGGACTAATAGGGTTAGCAAAGACAAGTTTCAGTGGGCCAGATGAGGGTTTATTTGTTTTTTTTAAAAAAAGAGCCCACCATCTTTCCTTAAGGAATTTCTCCTTGGAAAAGAAGCTTTTCCAGACATGAATGGAGAAAGACTCACATGTCATAATTATTTGCATGAATTGAGAACGGGAGCTGTGAAACTGGGCTGCACTGGGCTTCTATGAAGCTTAAGTTGTAAGGAAGGCAAGTTTCCTGCACTTTTAATAGTTGCATAACTGAGAATTTCATCAGGTACAGCTTTAAAAAATTTATTTATTAATTAAACAAAATAGTTATAATTATTAAATAAAATATTATTATCAAATAAAAATTATTACTTATTAAGTATAATTTATTAAATTTATAAAACAAATAAATACAGCTTGCATACCATTTCCTCTTCTACACAACTTTTAAAGTTGCAGAAGCCATGCCACCTTTTACATACATCTAATTTAGAGGTGAAATCAGAGTCCGAAACATTTATTCTTCTATAGCCCAGATGCCATATGATAATGCTTTATGCTCTTAACAAATACTAAAAAAATATTTTAAATGTTTGTTTATCATATTCTTATGCCACTCCTGTTGGCAGACCAACTCTGTGTTACAAAGATGTTTGCAAACATGACATGACATGAATGCTGGCAACATCAACCCTGCCATGTGGGAATCCCTTGCAGACAACCACAGTGCCTGGAGACGGTCAAGTCATGCATCCACAGCCATGACCAGAGGAGGAAATATCCTATGCATATTTACTTGGAGGCACTGCCATTTTTCTAGAAAAAGAGGTGCTGGAACCCACCATGAAAACCTCCCTCTTTCTCTTAGAACAGCAATGGTGTCCACCTGAGCAGTGCCAGAACTGAGTTATGGTGTGTTCCCCCGAAAAAAGCCCTAGTTGGAGGTAAGTCTTATTGTGCTCATTTAGGCTTACTCCCATGAAAGTGTGCAAAGGACTGTAGCCTCAGCCACTATGATACACCAGCTCACATAGTTGGTTTGTTTCTAATGCCTAAGCCAATACTACTCGCCAATAAAGTTGTGGCCCTTTTTAGCCCATTAACCAAAAATACTGGTTTCATGTGTCTTTTTTTCCAACATCTCGGGAGGGTTTGGGGCCTTGCCATGCAACTGTACCCCCATCTTAACCATTTACTTGTTGAGGCAGCAGGCCATAACATTTGTCCTTCGAAATCAACCCTGCCAGCTTTGCTCTGAGTAAATCAGCATGCCCATGAGGTGTTTTGCAAAGGAGCAATTTTTGCATCACTATGGGGTCCTCCTGTTATTAACAATTTCTTTCCACAAAGGAGCAAAAGAAAACCCTCCCTGGTACTTTTACCGAGTGTGTGTAAGGGAACATCTCTCTCTGTGTTTCTCTTTCACAGAATTTCTAGAATATGCACGCCTGAATTCATTCTGTTGCATAAAAATGAGAACCATTTGGTTCAGGAAGCAAGCGAGAGGAGACGAACTAAATATTATTATTGTTATCATTGTCCATAAAATAAATCTAGTCACTTAGTGACCTTGGCACGAGGTATTTCCTGGGAATTGATGACTGATTGGTGTTAATGGCCCTCAGCTGCACCTCAGGCCAACAGCTCCTCCCAGCTGGTCATTAATCCACAGGAAATGTCTCAGGTATCGATCCTTATAGCTTAATTAATAAATGCAACGTGTCTTATGGTCTTAGATTTAGAGATGGACCTTTCTTTTTCTGCTGCTTTGAAGGTGACATTTTTACCTCCACCCTCTCTGGAAATATTTCCTTTGAAAGCTTTTGTTTCATTTTGTCTCTCAGAATTCATCTCTGCGAGGAGGCAGCAGAGAATTTCACCCTTAGTCAGGGAAGAAGAGAAAGGAGTGGGGTGTGTGTGTGCGTGTTCATGTGCGTGTGTGTGCGCACAGGAAACTTAAATACCTATTTAAATTGGAAGCACACACCGAACAATCAGATCTGTGTGGCCGACATCCACATTAACACCCTGGTGTGCACATAACCGTAGTCTCACGGTTTGTAATTTAGTGCTACTCAGAGTAAACCAATTTAAACCAATGGAACTAAGTTGACAATATTCATTCATTTCAATGGGTCTGCTGTCAGTAGGACTAGCATTGGATACAACCCATTATGCATAATGAGTATGCCAGCATCACATACCCATCCTATGGTTATTGTTATGCTATCTTATGTTTTGATGTGTCAGTTACAAATATCTATATCGTCACCCTTTAGCAACCCCACACACCAGGGGTGTACCCAGGATCAAAACCGGGGGGGGGGGCAAGCCATGGTTGTTCAGGTTGTGACCTTTCAGCACGGAAAAGGCAAATGAAACCAAAATTTTAAGAAAATAATATATAATTATAGCAGTGCTTTATTACGGTAGTTATTACAATTATTTGCTTGAAAAAATAATAATTTTATTCTAGTTACATGTCTTATACTAATATCATTTTTCTTGGGTTTGAAGAAAATTTGTTCAAAACTTTCGTTTCAATCCAGTCCTGATTTTCCTTGAAGAATTTCCGATGGACACTCATCAAACACAACCCAGTCAGTCTGTCCTCTCCCATTGTACTTCTTTAATTTTCTACAGAAATTATTTAACTTACCTTTTTGGAAACAGTTTCTTATATCCATTTAGGCAGCCTCGATGTCTTCTAAATGTAAATAAGAAGGTAAACTAATAGCGGGCGGCTCAGTTTAGTGGCGGGCGGCTCAGTTTAGTGACGTGGAACTCACTAGACCCCTCTAGAAGATTCCCTCTTCTCTCTGCTAGAGCCCGCTAGAGGACTCTCCCTCCCTTGAATCCCAATGGCTGGCTGACATAGATTCCTCTACCAGTCGCTAGGTGGCTCTAGGTACTTCTCAGTTTTTACACCATTTCAGTGTGGTAAACAACTGATTATTCGCCATCGCCCTACCTAATTTTGTTTCGTTTCATCACTTTATAACCATTTTTTTAAAAAAATTTGCTTCTAGGGGGGCACCTGCCCCTCACTGGGTACGCCCATGCCACACACACACACAGAGAGAGAGGGGGGGGGGACAACATCATTGCTCTCTAGATTCCTTTCTCCTTTCCTGTGGGACAACATTTAGAGTCCTGCTGGCCGTAGAGGAGAATGGCCTACAGTGGACTCTCCTCAAATTACCACAGCTTATTAAAAATATTGTAGTTCAATCGTACACATTGTTACTCAGAAATAGGTCCCCCTGTGTTTACTGGGTCTTACTTTTGGATTAATTGTATATTGGACTGCAGATTACTTTTATATTCATTTTAGATTCAAATGATTTTTCGAAATTGCCTTCCTATTTCCTCCTGGATAGCATATGCTCTCCTACTGCATCAGTGCAGAAAACCCTGTGCAACAGGTCCAAAGGCCATCATTTGTACGCAGTGTTTTTCTATAGGTAGTGACTGGACCAAGTTAAATCTAACATAAGTTAGGGATTCATCAAAGCCCTGCTGCTCTTGCGTTGTTGTTTTTCAGGTGTGGTCCCACAAATCTTCTAAATATTTAGCCCAAAGCTACACTGTAGAGCCCGAGTATAATAATTATTCCAAAGATGTAAATTTAAAATCGCGTCAATCAGTCAAATGCAAGTCTTTTCACGGTTGAGCAGATCAACTTGAATCTTACCCTAAATCTCGAATGAACACTGTATTAATCACAGTACAGTAAATGCAACAATACATTTGGGACAGAGGAAAACAGTAAATGTTACAGGTTAACACTCACAGCAAAAGACTGAGGTCTCAATCTTAGCTAAAACTACAGTAGTTGTGTTTAAGTACAATTGAAATCAATGGGATTTAAATTAATCGCTAACATGTAATTGAGGCTTAAGCATAAACTAAATTTAGTTAGCTCAATTAGGTTCTGATTATCTAAAAATCCTTATGCCTACATACTGAGTCTACACTACTATTCTAGATAGTTTCTTTTAAAATGCTCCCAATTTACGGTTAATTAAAGAAGAGAGGGCTGTCAAACCGAAACATTTCCTTGGTAGTGCCTCTTAAAGATGGTGTGAGTGCTTTGGGAAAGTAGATGTTAAATATTGATCAGTGCTGCATGGATTTCACATGAGTCCTTCCAGCATGTACAAACAGGTTGCTGTCACTCTACCAGCTATTTATTTTGACTTCAGTGTTGATTTATCTTGCTTTCCATAAATCCAGAGGTAAATAAGACTTGTATTTAATTTTGTTTTTCACAACAGAGGAGGCAGGGAGAAAGACAGAAGGAAATAGTTTTAATTCCACCTGCTTTGTTCAAAATGTAAGCCTGCTACTAGTCAAAGGTTACGTTCCTTCTCACCAGTATAAAACTTGTCCAGTGATCTTACTGCCATGTTCCCCGCTCTAAGCTTAACTTTCAGACTATAGGCATAAATTCCTGAGAGTTTTAGGTAGTGCCAGTGGTAAAATAGTATTGGGGTAAGGACATTGAAGACATTGCTCACATTTAGTGTTTAAAGCCCTAAACAACTTTGGCCCTGAATTTACTGTATGCCCACCTGGTTGTTAAGATCTCAGAGGGGGCCCTCTTGGTAGCCCCATCTGCCTTATTAAATGTATGGGGTGGTGGCAATGCAGGAGAGGGCATTCTCTATGGCAGTCCCTAAGTTGTGGAATTTCTTCCTCATGAGGTGCATCTGGCATCTACACAATGCAGTTTTTGGATCACGCTGAAGACACACCTCTTTGCCTTTGACACCTGAGACAGCTTAGGTCCAAGTCATCTGAAAGACCGTATTCTCCAATGCGAACTTGCTTGGGTTTTGAGATCTTCAAGGGAAGCTCTTCTCTCAGTCCCATCATCCTCACAGGCACACTTGGTGGGGACACCAAAGAGGGCCTTCTCGGTGGCTGCTCCCAGACTCTGAAACTCGCTCCCTACAGAGAAGCTAGACCAACTAGCTTTTGTATAAGCAGAGATATCACCTTGCCAACAAAGGTCCGTATAGTTAAAGCTATGGTTTTCCCAAGAGTGATGTATGGAAGTGAGAGCTGGACCATAAAGAAGGCTGATCGCCGAAGAATTGATGCTTTTGAATTATGGTGCTGGAGGAGACTCTTGAGAGTCCCATGGACTGCAAGAAGATCAAACCTATCCATTCTGAAGGAAATCAGCCCTGAGTGCTCCCTGGAAGGACAGATCGTGAAGCTGAGGCTCCAATACTTTGGCCACCACATGAGAAGAGAAGACTCCCTGGAAAAGACCCTGATGTTGGGAAAGATGGAGGGCACAAGGAGAAGGGGACGACAGAGGACAAGATGGTTGGACAGTGTTCTCGAAGCTACGAACATGAGTCTGACCAAACTGCAGGAGGCAGTGCAAGACAGGAGTGCCTGGTGTGCTCTGATCCATGGGGTCACGAAGAGTCGGACACGACTAAACAACTAAACAACAACAACAAGAGAATCCTTCTCCCCCTGCCCTCGCGAACATGACAATAATGCAATAACACTGCGGAAGCATCACAGAACAATGAACAAAGTGGAATGATGTGTGGATGATCCCGCTACTAATGCGCAATTATTGTGTCAATGAGATGCTGCAGAATATATCTGCGAAAAATAAACATGCCCACCAGTCTGAAGAGACTGGGTTGTGATATGCAGTTCACCATCCAAACGGTAATTAGGGAACTGAAAAGCTCCTTGATCCTTTAGTATGGTTCAGCTCATCAAAATCTAAAAATCTGTCTCATATTTCTCTTTCTTTTATCAACTACTGGCTTTGTGCAGCAGGCCCCATATTTTAAAATCAAGCTAATTCCCCAGATACATTTCCATGTAAAATCTGAAATTCCTAATTTGGTTCCCTATCTTGCGTGGTGAACTAAATTATTTTCACGAGCCCTTCAGGGCATATTGTCAGCACTGACTTACTGCAGTTATGCACCATATCCCAACCATTAACATCGCTTCCAAATATAGTGTATTGACAAGGTACCTGGTACAGTGTAAATCCTAGGGACATTTGATCCAGATCGTTAAAACCGAGTGAAGGAAGCAAAGAACAGATCAGGTTACTAATTCAAACAAGCAATGAATTATTCATTCCATTATTAATTCGACAGGCCTCCAGCTATTTTTCCCCTCTCAGATAGGCACCATTGAGTATACTTTGGCTGTTTTCTGGCATTGGGTCCATTTGTCTCTTCATAACTGTGTCAAAGGATGCAGCAGATGCTTCTCATACACCTTGTGACAATAACTTTCTTCTGCGCAGCAAATGGGATAAATGCCAAGAAAGGTAAGGTAAGGCATTTTAGGGGCTGTGTTCTGGGCCCATTTGCAAAATCGTGTTTCTTTTTTAAATGGACTGCCTTTGCTTTGTTTCTCATGATCATGTAGGGTACTTACTCTAGAACATTAGCTGTCATGGTGCACTTGCAATACGCTGTGTACTGATGATGCTTCTTTTACAAATCTTTCAGTAATCTGCTCCCTGTATACACTGCTTTTTTTTTTTAAGCTAGGGCTTCCAAATTTGTCCTTGTATCCATGCCTCAATCAGATGCATACATGGATCTCTTGCATGTATGATGCCCATAACTCATGTAATGGAGGGAGCAGGTCCAAGTGGGCAAAGGAAGCGTGGGGGTCAAGCTTCCTCCACTGGAATTAACATAGAACTGTATACATCTCTGAACTCTTGCATCCACAAGTATTTTCTGGATCAGGTTGACAGGGTGGAAGCTTCAAGCCACCCAATACCCCTACTGAGAAGAATGGGTCCGCTGCAGCAGTGTATGTGCTTTGAGAAGAACAACAGAGGGCAAAGATTTGTTGATTTCAAAAGAGCTGTAGATATGGAGATGTTTTTGTGTGCTTAGAACCATGTTTATAGTGGTGTGCTCGAACAGTGTTTTTCTTTCTTTCTTTCTTTCTTTCTTTCTTTCTTTCTTTCTTTCTTTCTTTCTTTCTTTCTTTTCAATTATCACTGTAGGCATATAAACAGGTTTAGGGTAACTAGCAGGCTCCGTTGAGCAGAGTTAAAGTTCTTAGTGAGAAGATGAAATTGTGTGAAGAAAGGCAGAGTGACTAATGCTTTCCAATGGGTTCTATTTCTAAATTCTATGGACCTGTAGCTGCATTTGAGAAGAAGATACTCAGTTTTGAAGAAGGCCTTCCTCCTCCTTACAACTTAATTTCAGATTTTAAAACAATGCTATTGTCCATTTAGGTACGTTTCCCCCAATCTTAACCAAAGTTTTTGTTTTCTTCCATTCAACTCCATAGCTCTCTCAAGCTATGATCTTCACCACATGCCCAGATTCCCTCCAAAATGAGCTGGACAACAGAACCTTGCTAGATATGATGGATATTCCAGTGAAAGATAATATGCAATTATTCATTCTCTTAGATTTATGCAGGGATGAGAAGTTACGGTATACACTGCATAAACTTTATGTAGTAAAGGAATGTATATGATGCTGGTTTATGTTATCTATCTACTGTTAGAATATTGGGGTGTAAATCACCAATATTCTTACTACTGCCACTGGCTTCGGTAAAGAAGACAGCAAACAATCGTAGGTGCTAATCTACGTTTATTCAGAGAGTGTGTGTTCAGCCATCACTCTCCAGTTCAGTAGAAAGTGAAAGTAGAAACAGAACAAAGAACATCACATGACAGGAGATCAGGTTACAGCTTGAGCTCCTGTGTGGGAAAGTACAGCAGTTTTATAAAGTAAACATTCATCCACATGCAGCATCTGTGCCATGCAGAGGATTTATGCTAACATCTACTAGCTGTAGATCTTGCCCTGTGGTCCATTATAGTGTCTGATGACAATGCATTACACACTGGTTGTGAAAGTTTAGGAAGGACAGAAGATTTCTTCTTTGCCTGTGGCAGTTATTTAGATTTTATTTTGAGTCTGCCTAGTCCCAGAAATTCTTGAGTGGATTACAGTTCATGTAAAGCATGTAAAATAACCAACTAATATTAGCAAAATGGGCAATAATACTACATTGTAGTGTGTTGAGTCACTATCTGGACACACATCAAACTGTTCACAAGATTGGTTCAATATGTCTTAACTGACTTCAACAAGCAAAGATGGTCAAATGAATGCCCCTTGGGTAAGCAGGAGAAAGGCATTAGGGAGAATGGCATTGTACAGACAAAGCCACATTCAGAAATAAATTTTGGAGTTTTGGGGGTGGGGACTTACACCGCTATATATTTCTTCAAGTTGTTGCTTATAGATACAGTAGGCTACAGTGACTGCTTAGTCAAAGTTGCTCTTCAAATGTTTGTGTTTTCTGTAGGCATCAAATGTGGTGGTGTCCTCTCAGCGCCACATGGCAACGTCTCAAGCCCGAATTTCCCTGGACTCTACCCATATGATACAGATTGCATGTGGCTCATAGTGGTAACAGAAGGGTCCTCTGTTTTGCTCACCTTTCATCACTTTGACCTGGAATACCATGACAACTGCGAATTTGACTACCTCATGATTTACAATGGGATCTCGGAAGACCAAGGCAATCTCCTAGGAAAATTCTGTGGCACAAGTTTTCCTCCACCATTTACATCATCTTGGAACATCATGACTGTAATATTCCACTCGGATAACCATGTGGCCAGCCAAGGATTCTCTGCAGTTTACCAAAAAGGTTAGAATTGGCTTCAGTTGCAGCTTCTCTACGAAAGAGAGAATAGTTTATTTATTCGAACTATTTCTATGAAGTCTTTCTTGCAACCTTCACAAGGTGATATACAAAAAATACATCAACATTACATTAAAACGTATTTACAGAATAAGAAATGTCAGTCAACATTAGGCCAGACCATGTATATGTCATGCTGTGTTGTACACCAGGGGACACAGCACCACCTTACAGATTTAGAGCCTCTTAGGAGGAATAAGCCTTTACAAGAGTGGAGCTCTAGGGAAAATTCAGCAGCAAGTACAACGTCTAAGCTGGCCAATAGAGCTGAAGCTACTCATTAAGGCACAAGGCAAATCCGTGATTATAAAGACAGGCGGGGGTCAATACCACTTAGGCAATCAAAACAAACAACGCGAGAGCTGGTGAAGGAAAAGAACAGGTAAAACGGAGGAGAAAAGAGGAGTCAAAAGTGAAGTAGCAAGCAAACAGCGATTGGGAAGTGTAATAGGCCTATAAAGAACAAACACAGTGTGCCTTACTGTACAAACAGAGTCAGCAAGCACGAAGAGCCAGATATAGAGGAGAAAACATGCCTCGTTGTGTAGAGTGGTGAGAGAGTGAAGCAAGGCAAGAAACTGGCTAATATACTGAGAGGGTACTTGACCTCAGAGAGCAAAAATAAAAGCGCACAGGCTGCAGGGGGAAGGTGGTGGCTGTCAGGGACACAAGTTCCTTTCTGGGACCTACCCCAGAGAACCTCTGAGGTCTGTAGATGCTCAGGTCTCAAAGTTTCATTCCGGTGCTGAAGAAAAGAGGTGTGCAGCATCACTTTCTGTGGCTGGCAGGCATTACAAAGTCTCTATGTTGACTAGGCCTGCCTGGTATACATATTTAGGAGCCTAGATTTCTACCTTGGTGTAGTCAACGGAGCAGTGCATCGACCTGGCTGTATCTCCAGTTTCTCCAGCTCAGGCCACTGTCCTTGCAGACCTTGAAAGTACAACTTGCATGTCTGGACTTGGTGTGACTGAGTTGGTCTGTAGCTGTGGTGGGTTAGGATGAGAGTGAGGCATCCCCAAACTGCAGCCCTCCAGATGTTTTGGCCTACAACTCCCATGATCCCTACCTAACAGGACCAGTGGCCAGGGATGATGGGAATTGTAGTCCAAAACACCTGGAGGGCCGAAGTTTGGGGATGCCTGGACTAGACCAAGGTCATTCAGCTTCAGGGCTGAGCGGGGAACTGAGTGTGGTTCTCCGCAGACATAATCCAATATATTACACTGCGATGGTATACAGTACCACACTTCCCCAATCAGTTACTACCAGCTGCTGGTGAGGCTAACTGAAGAAGGGCAGTTTAAAATTTAGTTTAAATTTTGCTTATCAATTATCTTTAGATACAGATTTCCAGAGCATTTAGAAATCCTTGCTTAGACTTCCTTTAAAAGCTCTTACATTTCCCTTTTCATATTAAACTGTAATCAACTGTAATCAGGATGGGTCCATAAAAATGGTATCATGGAGCAACTGAGATTTATTATGCTTACTCCTGGTGATTTCAAGAAAATAATGTGCAGAGATTGCAAGTGGAAATGTATTTTTCTTCTCAAGGGTTTTTCCTGAACACTCACGGAAGGATTCAAGAGTAGTAACATTGGATTCTTTCCGTCTCAGGGGCCAGCACTGGCAGGAAAGGGTTTGCAAGCTTAATTCTTCTCTCTCTTTACAGTTTTATTGCTTCTTGGCGTAATTGGAAGCAGGAATTGACCTCACAATGGGAATTTAGGCTGTGATTTGCAAACCAGTTGCAACTTAGAAAACCTGTTGGTTTCAGTAAGGCTACCCCAGAGTAAGCAGTTTCAAACCAGCAACCTATGTCAGCAAGCACAAAGTGCCTGTGGCTTTTGTAAATAGTGTTTTGTTTTGTAAAATGATGGTGAATGACCACCATTCAAAGCAATGTTTCTCAAACTTCATGAAGTCATGAATCCTCCTCCTATATATGTGTGAGATCTTCTAGGCCTCCCACAACCTGGAAACTTATTTGAACTGTGAAAACCAAGGGACCACCCACACTTACATCTTGTCCCATGCATTTTAGATTCAAGTCTTCAAAGCGCTGTGACCAAGCGCTTGTTCTTTTGCCCCAGCACTTTCCCCATGAAATCCTGCTCTTTAATGCAGAGTCAGTAGAAAGCAGCAGTTTGGGACCTGTGCCTAGAAACATGGGGCAAAAAGAAGCCCATACACCCCCTGCATGCTGATTCTTTTTCATCTCATTCTTCTCATTCATTTTGTTTCTCATCTTCAATTCCTACATACAGACATATGCATTGGATCTAGTCTTCTCTACTTAGCTCCAAAGGGGGCTTCCAGACTGTCACTTTTGGAGGCAAAAGGGCAGGTTCAGGTTGGACATTTGATTGGGGGGAGTCTTGCACAACAAACCCGCTTCTCCTAAAGATCAGATTTTTTTCTGTAAGGAAATGCACTGGAAAGTGTAGGTTGATACAATGTCATCTAACCCTTCTGCAATGAAATCGGAATGAATGCTCATTGAATAAACTTGTCTAATCTCCCTGCAAACAAATCAACAGTGAAGATACAATGAAGATAGCCTGGGAGCACTCACTGTGGCTCCTCTCACCGCATCACTTTCTCTCTCGTTTGAAGTGGCAGGGCCTACAACCTTACTTCTCTCTTTGGAACCACTATCTGTCCTCATTTTCTATACTTTTCCAGTTTTCACGTGCCTTGTTTTGGCTCTTTTTATTGCTTGGAGAGGTGGGGATCTGTATGACATAATTTATGTCCCTTTTCTGGGCAAAGGTTTAGGGCAGGGGGTGTGGTCTGCCCCAGGTGTCATCCCTGAGGGGGTGACAAAATGGCACACCCTGGGGGGGGGCGGAACTTACCGCGGGGCCTGGCCTGCAGTGCGCCCAAACCACTTGTCTCTCCTGGGAGTGGCACAGTGGCTCGGCCCCCGCGCTGCCCGAAACGGCAACGTGGGGCTTGCTTCCGCCAGGCGGACTCCATGCACAGATCGCCGCGGCGCCCCTGTGCGCGGATCGCCCTGCCCCCCTGTGGGTGGCCCCTGTTTATGGGGCTGCATACACACCACATATTAAAGCACATTTAAAGCACATGACTCCCAAGGAATCGCGAGAACTTTCATCTGTTAAGAGTGCTGGTAATTTTACCTCTGTGAGAGGTAAACTACACTTCCTAAGACGCTTTGAGGAAAGTCATGTGATGTAAATGCAACTTGAATTGTAACCTCTCTCTCATTTTAATATGTTATGCTTTCTTGCTTCCAGATGTTTGTGGGGGTGTGTTCACCGGCCTTTCGGGATCAATAACAAGCCCCGATTACCCAGAGAATTACCCTAACAATGCCGAATGCCGTTGGGTCATCCAGGCAACTTCAAATTCTGTCATCAAACTGATTTTTGTGGACTTCCAGATGGAAAACAGTGAGCAGTGCAATTTTGATTATGTAGCCATCTTTGATGGGTCAACTATGGGGGATACACTCCTTGGTCACTTTTGTGGGCACGTGAAGCCTCCAGACGTCTCTTCTGCACAGAAACTGCTGGTTGTGTTCAAATCAGACTTTAACATTGCAGGCAGAGGCTTCAAAGCATATTTCTTTTCAGGTATGGAAGAAAGTTCTACCTTTACCTTATGCCAAGATCAAGTTAGCAGAGGCATGGCAGGCTTTGTGGAGTCTCTGTTAGCACAGGAAGTCATCCTGGGGTCCTTCTAGACATGGAAATTTTAGCAGCACCTAAATATTGCTGATTCTACTTTAAGCTGGAGGTAGAATGCCAACTCTGCTTCTAAACTTCTGGAATCCAAATAACATTGTGTGACCAAGAGGGGAGCCTCGCTTAATTCGGCTCCAAATGTTTCAGGATGTGATTGTCATTGGGATCATGGTATGGGCAAAAGGGCTAAATGTTTCCTCTTCCCTCACTCCAGCTCCACTACAATGCAAAAGAGGGGGGGGGGAAATGTGGATACAGTATAGTGACATTGCTCTTCAGAAAGGGAAAGGTTAAAGTGGCAAAGTTGATTCCTAGAGAGGAAAGACAGATCATAGAGAAGGAAATGGCTAGAGAAATGCAAGCAGGCCATAACTGGCTCCAAAACCGACTGAACAGCTGTGTGATAGGCCATTTGCGCCATGGGAGATTCTGCAGCTATCCTACTGTTTGTTTGTTTGTTTTTTAGTCAATTTCTGAGCTCTGAAAGCAAAATGGTAGCTGAAAAGGGGGAAATATGAGAAGAGTATGTTTTGGTCCTGACTTTTTATGCAGATGCATCTTAAAAGGAGAATGAACAAGTGCAGCTTTTCTCAGAAAATGCTTGGTGTGGAAGCAGCCTAGGGAAAAATGGGATATATCTACTCATTCCCCAAATAACCTTAGCTTTTGTATAAATTGAGAGATGGATCCTGACCTCAGTAAGGTTAACAAACTAGCATTGCTTAAAACTGAAGTTAGTATTTCAGCCTTTGCAAATCTTAAAACTTTTATGATATGTTCCTAATCACTTGGATTCACCCAATGCTAAGCTTTGGCAACATTATATCTGTTTCTAACGTTCATTTTGAAAATATGTTTGCTTGTTGAGTATTTAATAATAATAATAATAATAATAATAATTTATTTATACCCCGCCCATCTGGCTGGGCTTCCCCAGCCACTCTGGGCGGCTTCCAACAGAAAAATAAAATAAAATAATTGATTAAACATTAAAAGCCTCCCTAAACAGTTCTCTTCTCTTTGACATCTTCTCTTTTTAAAATTTTTTTATTTTTATTAAAGGTTTTCTCAGTTTACAAAGACATGGGCAGTGTCTCTCATAGCATTTTTACAGATCAGTTTCAATTGTTGAGACATTGGGGAGGAAAAGGGGGAGAGCGGTAGATAAGGGGAGGGGGTGGGGGTGGTGTGACAATGTTTCTAGTTTACTTAAAGTGTGTTGGGGGGGTTGTCAGCATCGGTTGTGCAGGTTCTTTGTTGTGCATTTGTTTTCCTTTGATGGTGAGAGTTGTTGGGGTTGGCCTAGGATATAGTTTTCTTTTGTGGTTGGCTGTGGTGGTCTGTTTTAGGTGAGTAGGGTGGGCGGGTCAGGTTAGCCATATTGATTTGTATGCTGTTGGTGGATTTCTGTCGTTGTCTTGTTGGGCTGTGTATGCGATAAAGGGGAACCATACTGGGGTGAAGCCGTCTTCTTCTATTTGACCCCGTGTCAATTTCAACTTATTGGTTAATTTTTCTAATAGGGCTGTTTCCCATACCGCCTGGTACCATTGGTCCATGTTTACTCCTGCCAGGTCTTTCCAGTGTCTGGTTATGGTGTTTCTGGTAGCTGAGAGTGGGTTATGAGTTCTTTGTGATGTAGGTGGGCATTATTGTCCTGGAAGATGTTTAGCAAGGCCAGTTCTGGGGTAAGTTCTAATGTTTGTTGGGTTATTTTACCTATTTCTCTTACGGTTGTTCTCCAGAATTGTTGGGCTTTGGAGCATTCCCACCACATGTGGAAATATGTGCCTGTTGAGGTGCATCCTCTCCAGCATTTTGATGAGGTTCCTGGGCGTATTAGTGCTAGTTTTCGTGGTGTTAGGTACCACCTGTAGATGATTTTCAGAGTGAGTTCTTTCCTTTTTGCTGATATGGATTTAAAGGGGGTTTTTGACATCTTCTCTTTGACATCTGATGGGAGGGCGTTCCACAGGGCGGGTGCCACTACCGAGAAGGCCCTCTGCCTGGTTCCCTGCAACTTGGCTTCTTGCAACGAGGGAACCGCCAGAAGGCCCTTGGCGCTGGACCTCAGTGCCCGGGCAGAATGATGGGGGTGGAGACGCTCCTTCAGGTATACTGGACCGAGGCCATTTAGGACTTTAAAGGTCAGCACCAACACTTTGAACTGTGCTCGGAAACGTACTTCTTCTGAATGCAGTCCCACATCGTGAAATCTGAGATTTACCACATCCTGGAGAACCTTAGTGTTTGACCAGCCTCCAGGATGTGGCAAATCTGAGATCTCACCACACCGATGCATATTCAGAAGAAATGTTAACCACAGAAAATGATTAGTAAAAATCACATTGTGACAACTTCACCACATTCAAAAGGAGTGTGGGAATTAAGGCACAGAACTAATTTACACATTTAAAAAATGGCACAACCTCCAAGAGCTATACAACTTCAAGGTACAGGAGAGGGTTGCATGTTTTCTGCCAAACATTAAACACAAACATACAAAACTGTATTCCTAAGGAAAGCTAGCCTGTCAGGGAGAAAAAGTGTGCCTTAGTATTCTCCCAGATGCACTACCTTTCTATGTACAGGGATTTCCCCGCCCTTATCTGTATTCTGAAGTTTTTTTAGCCCTAGGACATCTTTACAATGTGCATTTCCCCAGAAGAGCTTGCCAGCTCTACGTCGGACTAGATGGGGATTTTGCTATAGGGCTTGGACAAAGGTCTCCCATTGGACACAGGGGCTAGGGAATATGATGTTGGGTTATTTTAAAAAAAATGTCAGTAGGTGTATCAAACTCACTAATGCATACATTTATATGCACACCTTATCCTGGTGGTCGTATGCATTTCTATGTTCATTACTTGTTTATAGGACCGCATTGCAAAACTTGGAGAAGTGTGAATTTTGAAGGATGGCTACAGTTCGGTTCTTATATTGTTTAAATGTGAACTGAATCTAATTTCTCCCCATCCCTAATCTATACATACACATCAACATATGCAGATTGTATGCAAACCTCTTCTTTTGATGATGCATTTCCTCTTTTGGGTGATGAGCAAGCGGCTACCCTACAGCCAAGCTTGGGGCGGGGGTGTTAAGAAGTTGAAATTGCATTTCCCATTGGGTTGGGGAGAGGGATGTGGGAGGGAGAGAAGTGTTTATGAATGTCTTACACAGCACTACAAGAAATTAAAGTTCATTCTTTGGCTGTCTGAATTGTATCACACTCTCTTTGTTCTGTAACCAGGTGCATGTCAGGAGGTGTACACAGCCATCAAAGGAAATTTCTCCAGTCCTCAGTATCCCAACTATTACCCCAATAATATCAAGTGTCACTGGGCCATCCAGCTGCCCCCAGGATATCGAATCAAAGTCTTCTTCCTGGACTTGGATCTGGAGGGGCGGAACAGCCTGACAGATGGCTGTGATTATGACCATCTGGCTGCGTTTGATGGAGGCACCGAGAAGGCGTCTCTGCTGGGGAAGTGGTGTGGGAGAGAAATGCTGTCTCCTATTATATCCAGTAGAAACAAGCTGCTATTGGTCCTTCACACAGACAGGAACACGGCCAACCGAGGTTTCTCTGTTGCGTACATCGGAGGTATGGCTCACTACCTGACCTCTTTCACCCAGCTTTTCTGTTGTGTGGACTATTGGGTGGGGCGTGTTTATGAACAAGAGAATCCATAACAAGCCTGAAGATAATAATCATTGTTGAAATTAATTACCAAATTTATTATTGCACTGGCATACAAATTATATAAAATTATGGGGGAAAGCTATGCAATCAGTGGTTTTCTGTTTTGCATGCTGTTTTCCAAACTGTATCATTATTAAATATACATGGTCAGAAAGTATTTGGTAGTTCATACTTCGTTTCAGGAGAAATATGGGCAATTTTTCAACCCTTGCTTTGATATTTCTTTACTCTAATATTTACTTATCACAGGTTGTATTTCTGTAATGAGCTTTGCAAGAGGCCAGCTGCATAAGAGCTGAAATTGGAAGTCTTGTTTAAGTCATCTAGAGTGAAGTCATCCAAGATGGATTTTCTGCAGTATACTTGCTCTGTCTTGTGTCATATTGGTTTATATTGTGTGGGCTGAAATCTGGTAGCTGGTATTGGTCAACACCTGGTCCAATCCTTGGCAGAATGGGTTGGACATTTTATTTTGAATGTTCTCTGTTGTTTGGTTCTGTTCATTTTAGTGCTGCAAAGGGCACACTTCTTCACTGTGGGTTCATATAGTCATAATAAACAAAACGAGAGAAGCTTTAGAAGAACTGAGGTACTAGATCAGACCAGAGCTACCTTGATTCTTGGTACCAGCTAAGATATACAGGATAAAGAGGTCAGCTGCAAGGACAAAGATAAACACCTGTATGTATGTATGTATGTATGTATGTATGTATGTATGTATGTATGTTCATTAGACCAACACACCTTCTCAAATGACTTTGGGTGCTTCCAGACATGGACAATGTCATAAGGGCCAACCCGATACATTTTGCTGCTGTAAGCAAAATGGCTGACAATGCCCCTGCCCCCATGACACATCCCTCCGCAAATCCAGGTCCCGATCCTGCCCTCTCCCTGCTCTGGGTGTCATGATGCCTGTGCTGCCGCCAGCCCCGTCACTGCAACTGTACCCTCACCTGCGACTGTGCCCATGCTGCTGCCACAACACAGCAGCGCAGTGCAAGCTGCAAAAATAATTGGGGATGCATAGATCTTATATGGATGTGTACAGTGCTGAAAGGGAGGGCGCAGGATCTTAGACAAGAACTCCCAACTGTCATGATCAGGGGCTTCACATCCTGTGTCACCAGTAGCATAAGCCCACCACACTGGGTTTTGATGTGCCATCTAGACAGTAATGCCAGCCTGTTCAGCACCCAGTCAGCTGACCCCCAATGACCAATCCCAGGACGCCATGTCCTATAAAGGTTTTGCCTCAGAGCTTGCTTGTCTTTGGCAGTCTGAATAGCTTCCCTCAGAAGTGAGCCTAAGCTCCTGCTCCCTTTCTCTGATTTTTCTCTTGGATCTTGGGTTTGACTAAATGTATGCTTCTGCTTTGGACCTTGACTTCTGCCTGTTTTGGACAGGACACCTGCTTCTGGTTTCATGTGGGCTGACAACAAGCTCCTTTGGGTCCCAGAATCTTATTGCCCTAGAGCTGAAGTCTGACAGGATAAGATTTACAACTCCATAACAAGCATCACTCACACTTTCACTCCACACACACACACACACACACACCTAAAGCTGGGCAGGAAACAGCAGTCTTGCTATTGACTAACAGTGTCTCAGGGATGTGTGAGGGATGATTTCTAGCTTATTTCTGCATGGGACATTCCTTCCTGCATAGTACCAAAGACCAACCTTGTATGTGTTCGCTGAACTGCACAGCAGGAACTGGTTTCTTTGTCCCAGGTCAGAGCCAGTGGTGTCAATCTCCTGTGGTGGATATTAGGAAATGAACAGCAGTTAAGAGCTGCGCCTTCTATTTCACATTGCTGTTGTTAAGCTGGAAGTAGGGTTTTAAATTACCAACCTAATGTATTTGAGGATTTCTCAGTGAGCTTTGAAAAAATGAACTCGGGAGTGAAAAGGCGTGATAAACCTTCCCAAACAGTAAACTGTATGCTGCCCAGAGTCACATGTGGTGGTGTTGATTATTATCTAGTTTCAAACCTGTGCTTTAGCTCATCCTATTACTTTCTGCATGAAGATAATATTATTTTCTGTATGAAATACTGCGTACCGATAAAGCAAATGTTTCAGTTCGCTTATTTTGAGCCTGTGGCTTTTACCACTGGTTATGTCTTATTCCCTGATTCACTTGGTAAAGTGCAACTTCATACTCAGATTAGATCACTAACAAAATTAGCCAAGTAGTTCTTTGAGGCTCTGGTTTCTGTTAAGCCCAGGCAGGGGCGAACGAAGGGGAGGTGGGCCGCCCTGGGTGCCATCGTGGAGGGGGGGTGACAAAATTATCAAGAACAATTACCGCCCTACCCTCCGAGAGGTGGTTTGGGACCCGGCGCTGTAAGCCTGCAGCCATATATCTGGTCAGCCAATACATATACCCCCATATAGGACTTTAGAATACAGGACATAGACTTCCCTTTTGACAGCGCTGTATCAGGTCCACTGACATATCTGGCTAAGACAGTGTGATTCACCTGTGGGAATGCTGCCACCTATTTGTTATTAACCTCCGGTGATTTCAGGGAAGGGTTCTTCCTTTCTTTTGTTTCCCCTCTCGCAGTTGTCCTCATGAATGTCAGCTGCACACGGACAGAGTTTCAGATCCAGATTCCCACACAGTCACTGGCTCCACTGGAGAGGAATAAGATATATTTAGGAATCCCGTCCTGCCCTGCACAAGTGGTCGGCTTGAATTTTAGGATACATGCAAGGTTTGAAACCTGTGGTACAGAACCGCAGGTAAGTGATCA
Source organism: Zootoca vivipara (assembly GCF_963506605.1). NCBI lineage: Eukaryota > Metazoa > Chordata > Lepidosauria > Squamata > Lacertidae > Zootoca > Zootoca vivipara. The sequence continues at coordinate 39,301,298 of NC_083282.1, forward strand.
GTATTGTGTTGTTGTTTTTAAGTTAGGCTTGTATAAATTAAGGCCATGTCCAAGTAAAATATGTTGGCTTCCTGGGCCTTGTATTCTGTATCAGCAGGAGACACAGTTATGATCATTCGTTGCCCCTGGACCAATCCTCAGAGCATCTGCTCCTGGATTTGTTCCCGTGGCCAAATTAGTGAAGTCCTCCTGTGTGGATTACTTGCTGCCCCTTACTACTGGCTGCTTGCTTTGCTTGTTCAACATAAATAACAGGGAACTACAAGGCCAACACACAGTTGTGTCATTGAATGGATAAGGGGAGGAGAAGAAGAAGAATTACTACTGGAGGAGTGAAGATGAGGCAATGCAGATGCAGTTATTATTTATCTTATACATTTTTATATGCCACTTTTCTTCCATCATGGAACTCAAGGAAGTGTACATGGGGGTTCCCATGGGAATCTCCCATCCTGGGTCTCTCACCCCATCTTCTCTCTGTTTCTGTCTCTCTCGCACACACATACTCTCACATTTCTCCACACCATCTCCATAATGTTACACACAAACACATAGGGGAAATGTTACATCTATAGGTGTGTATTTGAAGGAATGGAAAGAACTATTTGGGGTAAAGCACATTCTAACGTTTGTTGTTGGTTCTCCCCTCCCCCCTTTTTTATCCTCACTACAACCCTATGAGGTAGGTCAGGCTGAGAAGCATCTGTCTAAGATAAAAGTATCCTCCATTATACTCTGAAGTAAGCGGCCTGTGATGCCTGGATAAAAGTTTGTGGTGTAAATGTGGTGTTTTGCTGTTGTTTGAACTGTAACTTATGTGGCATCCAAGCGTAGACAGAAAGCTCATCATGACTCAGTTTTTGTTCTAAGAAAGTTTTCCAACACTCTGGCTGATAGCCTGGTCTAATGATTTTTCTGGAAGAAGGCTTCGTGATAATCAGAATGCATACTGTGAATGGGCAACTCAAATCTGTTTTGTTTTTTTAAAACTAAGCAAAATCCTTCCAGATGTTCAGCATGTGTTAAATTATCCTCAGGTTGCACAAAGAAAAACTAAGAGCTAAACCAGAGTAACATTAAAGGTGGAGATTCACACATTTGTTGGGCACATTTCTTTAAAAAATGCAAATAGCAGCCTCTGCTAGGGGATGTTAAATATCAGGATCAAAGCAGGGAGAATTTAACTCCTTCCACCCTGCTGCAGACCTTAGAAAAATATCTCAGTTTAAGCATTGGGAGGAAATTTCCTCTCAGCAGCTAACAAGAGTGAGTGTACTTCAAATAGAATCGTGGCATGCAAGGAAAAGGTTAAAAAAAAACCCTGGTACCACAGCACCAATAACACCTTCAATTACCACTGCTGCTTTGGGCTTTTCTTTTTTTAACCACTAGAAAACTGCTCCTAAGTCCGACATTTTCTTTTAATATAATTTAGTATAATTTTTAATCAATTTATCATAAATGTATGTACAGACTGACACATAATCATACAAACCATAACAGAACCATACGCTGAGTATATTCTGTATAAAAAAAAACAAATTACAGAGGTGCAGTTACATATAGCCAAGATTTTAAGATGAGTCTATACTATATAGTCTAATCACAATGAGGAGTCATGGGAGGAGTACTTATATGACTCTCCATATTTATATAATTTTAAAAATGGAGACGGATCCACTTCAGAACTGTCTGATTTGGCTTCACCCCAAACTACATGTCTGACCAGATATTCAGATAAAGCTGTGTTCCATACATTAGTAAAACATACCTCTCTCATAGGAATATTTGATGATTTCCAGTATAGGGCTGTCTGGCTACTGATAGTAACACAAGCACTATATTTTTATAAGTTATAGGTGATTGACATGAGTCCCACATTTTTTAAAGTAACCATCGCTTTGGGGTGCAGTTACTTTCTGATTCATGAGAAATTTCATTTTAGGTCCCTGTCATCTGGGAAGTCATTGATGTGCAAGTGGCAAGGCTCACGTTAAAGACCCTAGATTAAATAACTTGTCTATGGCCAGAGAAAGAAAGAGAAAATGAGGGGTGCTCATTCCTCGGTCAATGGCTTGGCAGTCAAAGGTGCTGAGCATCCAAACAACATTGAAATGAGGCTGTGCGCTGCTGGGGAATACTAGATAACTTGTAAATTATTCATAATATTTTCATGTATTTTCAACATATTTTCAAAACCGTGCGAGCTAAGCCAAGCTTCCTCATGACATAGTTTTGACTTGTCACGATCAAAGAACTGGTAGTCATAAGTTCAGCTTGTTTCCCTTTATTGTGCCATTTTGTGATTCCATGAGGTGTGTGTAAAAGAAGAGAGAAGGGGCCTTTTGCTCCATTCAGTCTAGGTAGGTCAGTCATGCCAGGCCAGAGGTTCTCTGTTCCCTCTACCTCCAGATGAGAGTGAGTTTTGTGAATCCAAGGCACATATTTATGAGGGGAAACGAGAGATCATCAAGCCTTCCCAGCTCTTCCCTGGACCACAGAGACTTTTCTTTTCTCTGTCAGATCTGACTTGTACAGCCCTGTGAGGGTGAGAAATATCCCTTTGAGTCCAGCAGAAATGCACCCAAGTCCCCAACAGCCAATTTTATTAAGTTTCTTTAGAATAAAAAGACAAGGTACAAGCAGAATGGTACATCAAAAAGAAAATGTTTCAAGTCTTTTTCTCTTATTGCAGCTACTTATAAACATGCTCCTGGCCTCCTCAGATTAGATGGTCGGCTGAGGGACAAAGACCTATTTGGCAACAGTCATCTTTTAAAGAGTTTTTGGCCCAAGTGGGTCTTGATTGACAGGTGGCTATGTCCCGCCAATCACAAGGCAGTCACATAGGTAGACAACACCCAGGGCCTAAAACAGTCAAGGTGGCAATAAATTGGAGGTGGGAGCTGTTAAGGTGCCTTTTTCCTGAACTGTGGGCATGACTTCTCTGCTATGATAGAGAACAAGCGATACCAGGCAATCTTAAGGTGATGGGAAGGAGCCGTAGCTTAGTGGCAGGGCATATCTGCTGTACATGCAACAGTTCCTAGGTTCCATCCTCAGCATCTCCAAGTAGGTCTGGGAAAGATTCCCTGCCTCAAACCCTGGTGAATTACTGGCAGTCAGCATAGACAATACTGAACTAGGTGGACTATCGGTCTGAGTCCAAACAAGGCAGCTGCCTATGACAAGTTACCATAAATGAGGCTTTATGGGCCTAAATGAGGCCACAGTATGAAATAAACCACTTTAAAAAAATACGTCCAGAACAATGGTCTAATAACCATGTGCATTTGTTGCTTTGTTTTTTGGCAATGATGGCACAGCAGGTCAGATGTCCAGCGGCACGATGGGATGATAATCCAATGAGTAATCCCATTTTGCTTTCTCTAGTTTCATGGAGCTTGAGAAGGACTTTTTTATTTCTGGCAGCAGATTTGTCTGCTTCCTTTGTGCACTATTCCCTCTTTGAAAGGGGAAGCTCTACAAGCGTTTTAATGCAGGTTCTTCTGATAAAGGCTACATTGATTGACTGATGTACTGTGGCTGGAAGGAAAGGTATGGCCTACCAGTAGAATAAAAAAAGGATTCACCAGCTGTGAGTAGCTCATAATCAGGCCAATCGTATTGATTTTCTTCCCGTCTGCTCTGCATCCATAGCATATGCAAGTCAGATAGTGGTACCAAAGATTCCATCGCGGAAATATAAAAACCAGTACACGTGCTGAATGTCAAAGACAAAATGCACATAACTTCCCTCTGCTCTATTCAAAGCTTGCTCCAGTTTGACACTAGTACAAACTGTATTCCACCTAATCCATCTTTTCTCTGTATAGCCCTGCATAATACTGCGATCCAGAAAGCTGAGCACAGTTAACTGTCCGGGGGTGGTGGCCCAACAGGGGCTTCTCAAGAAGCATCTGGTTTTGTCTGGCACTGCAGAAACCCAAAAAGATATTGAGCATATGGCAACTGCAATATGTTGCTTGAGAGCTGTGTTCAGCTTGGTAGTTGTGGAGTTGGTTAGGTACACCTGCGTTCTGTTGCCTTTCAGGGCATCATGCACCTTGCTTTATCTAGAAAACAAAGAGGATTTAGATTAAAATTTTACAGTCACATATCAAACATACAACATAAAAGCAAGATTCCAAGGAATCTCGTGGACTTCCCTCCTCCCCTTTGTGGGTTCTATTGTTAATCATGTCCTCCTGCATCTTTTATGATAATCCAAATCTTTTACATCTCCATTGTATCCAAAACTCACCACTAAGCTACAAGTGATATCCCAATTCTATTAACGATTTTAACTGTTTGCAATGGTTTTTAAGATAGGTTATAAATTTCCCCCATTCCTTATTAAAATTTTGGTCTTCCTGCTTTCTGATTCTTCCGGTCATTTTAGCCATTTCGGCATCATCCATCAACTTTATCTGCCATTTTTCTCTGGTAGGTAAAGTACCTACTGGATTAAAAATAAATTAGTACCTAGTAAACCTTAGGCAGCCTTACTTCTTTAGAAGATTTATTACTTATGTAGAAAAGGAAGGTGTTCACTGGTTGCACTGGTGTTAAAATAAAACACTTTTCTTTTGTGTGTGTTTCTTCTTTTATAGAAAAGAAACAACACATCTGTGATTGTCAGCATCCTGTATATTGACTTTTCAGATGGAAACCAGGAGGACATTCACCAATATGAAGTGCAGTGCGAGCCCAAAAGGAAAGAGGCCTCTGTGACTCTTCTCTCTGGCTCTGATCCCTACAGACTGAACCAGCATGCAGAGAATCTGGTGGAGTCCCAACAGCAGGATATGGAGGCAGCAGAAGTCTACGAGAGCAAGGGCCAGGACACCAGTGACATTGTCTTCATCAGCATCTGTATTCTTGCTGGTGTTCTCATGATCATTGCTATTGTTGGGTTAGTCTTGCTATAGGGATGAAGCCTTTCAGACGCCTATCCTCTTGGCACTCTTTCCATGTCAGCTACTCAACGAGACTCACATGAGAGGCAGCTTGTTCTGGAGCTGGGTTAAAATGCTCACTTATAGTGGCAACTCACCACATCAGGCTAGCCTTGTCCCCTGCCAGTTTAGATCTGAACAGGACTCCTGAGCTTTTGCTCAAAATCACACGCTTAGAGTGTATCTGCACCAGCACACTTTCTTAATGCTCGTTTTCATTTAATGTAAATTTGCCCCTCATTTCCCCAGTACTAATCTTTGTTGGTAGCAAGGGGAAATGATAGGTATAAAAGGAGAATTCCTGGATGCCAAGATCGAAGTTTGGGGCAAGTATTTTTTGGTGAGAGATTAATAATCACAAAACGTAGCAAAGTGTGTGGGGAAAAGCTGTTAGATGTTTAAAATACACCCTTGTGGGTTCCAAAATGGTCCCTCTTCCCTCGGCATAGAAAAAGATCACACGTTTGGTGCATTAAAAACTGGTTCACTTACAAACACTTCAATTGGTTTACTTACAAACATGTCAGGTTCATGTGCTTTTCTATACATCATTCGGAAAACATAGGCAGTAAAACTTGACTTAATTACAGTGATGAAAGTTCCTAAATTAGAGACTTCCGGTTGATCGCAATGCCATCGCAGTCGGAGGTCCGTTCAGCGGAGCGGACCTCGGCGCTTTGAAGATAGGGGAAATCGCTCCAGCGAAGCGGATCCCCCCAAATAAAACCCAAGTCAAGCGTCTTGGGGTCAGGTCGTCTGGCGGGTGTCAAAAGCGGGCTCCCCCCGTAAGGCTCTGTTTTGAGCCCCCGAGAGCGGGGGGATCGGAGCTGCGACACGGCAGGCATAAGATCGCTAATTTCAAAGCGTGACACTGCAGGACTGCAGGGCTACAGTGGTCAATTCTCCCAAATAACTGGATTAAAAGCGTGAGTTTCAATTGGATTTATTTGAATTAATTTGGACAATTTGGCCAAGGGAAGAGACTTAAAAACGGGAGTCGGTCTCTCCATTTGAGTGCTCGATGATGCAGTAGATGTGAATGCCTAAAAATTGGCTTTAAAACACTTCCCTGAAGCAGAGTAAGGGGAAGAGTTAAATTGTATCTAGATCTCTGCAAAGGACTGTGTTTTGATAAGAGGAGACCCCTCTGAGAATTGGAGTCGGGTCAAAGGAAGGACCGGCTAGCCGCCATTATGTCATCACAATAGAAAGGAATGTGCTTGTTTATCAGAGACTGAGAGATTGAGGGACTGAGAACTAACGACAGTAGACTGTTTAATATTAATTTAATTTAATTTAAATTAATCTTAATTTAAGATTGAGTGTCAAGAGGAAGATCTAAGAAACAGAATAGTTTCCGGCTCTGACGCACGTATTGAAATGGAGGACAATAACAGGATGGAGGAGAAGGTTTTGGATTCTGAAGAGGAAAACATACTTTGGGACTTAATCCTGGAAAATATTTTTGAAATGAAAGAGGAGATGCTCAACCCCAAAAGAAAAGTAACAGCTCTGGAGGAGAAGATTGCTGAACCAACAGAACTGAACTTTGAATTAGAAGATTTAAATTGTGGAGAAAATAAGGAAGAAGAAGCAGTGGAAGAAGAAGTGGAAGAAGAAATCACTGTTCCACCGGTGGGAGGGGAGGAACAGGGAATGGATTTGACCCAAAAGTCCCAAATAAATGGGAAAACTAGAAAGGCTGCCACCCCAGTGAGAGAGGGGGGGGAGAAGAAGATGGGGGACAGAAAGCAAATGAGATTGACGATAAGTTGGGAATACAGCAGGGGGGAAAGGGCTGAGCAAGGGCTGTATTGGGACAGAGCAGGAGTGGGGTGAAGGTGGAATATGGACTAAATCTATATAGAATGGATAAAGACGGTCTGAACCTGGAAAGTTTTAAGGAGCTAGCTGAAATCTCTGGAGACATCGACTCCAAGGAAAGGGGGAATAAATTAGTTGGGATTAAAAATAAAATAAAATAAAAGATATAGAAAAAGTTATATGGATATTTTTGGGCAAGAAATAATGGTTTTGAAGTAAATGAGAAAGATGTTTTTCTTTAAGGATAGATGTTTAAGATTAAGGTTTAAATTATAAATTATGATGTAAAATTAAGAAATATGAATACTGCAAATTAAGCTATTAAAATGAACTCAAGAGGGGGGATGCGGGAAAGTCTACAGTGTTAAGAATTATGATTGGATAATGGATTGAATTTTTTTCTCTTTTTATTTTTCCTTTTCTTGTTTATTCTTTTCTTCTGTATTTCGTTGTAAAATTAATAAAAATTATTATAAAAAAGTTCCTAAATTATTGGTACAGGAACACAAGAGTGGCTTGTTAGAGCCATGCAGTCTGTGTTTGGAGCAACCAGATCAGACCTCACACGTTGAGCTCCTCAGGCAGGCTGGGAGAGAACAATAGGTTTGATTACCTTCCTCCCAAGGTGAGGGGGTGTGACCTAGCTAAGCCTGGCATGACGGGTTACTCTGTGGGTTTAACACTTTTGGCATTAATTAGACTTAAGCATGTTGATATGAGGCGGATAAATTTTGTATGTATGTTAGAATAATTGTGGGTTTCTGGAGACTTCAAAAAAATAGTACTGCTTATGCACAATTACTTCTGTGCACTTGTGTCCTCATACACATCAATAACTTTGAAGCAGTATGCAGAAGAGATGGGTGTGAAGAGGTATACTTTAACACTGAAAAAGGCAATCTCAATATTAGGAAAAGGATATGAAAATAAAACAGCAAGTAATGTGTATGCCTTCACATAAACTGCCCTATGGCGTGTCCCTGTTTAAAATTCTATGTTCAGTTCTCTCACCCCATCTCTAAAAGGGTATGGTAGAGGTGGAAAAGATACAAAATGGAGAAACTGAAATGATTAGGAGAGATGGAGCACCTTCCCTTATGGAGAAAAGCTTAAGAAGATGGAGCGTCTTAATGTTGCTTTAAAGAGTGGTGTGACACTTGAACTGCTCTTTAACCCTCCTGCTTGTGTGAAGAAACTAGTGATTAAAGAACATTAACAAGTAACTAATCCACATTAAGAGATCTTGAGTATGTACTCTTGTCTCCTTTGAGAAGATATCACACTGCTTATGGAATAGTGGAAAAATCACAACAGCCTGTAAGAGACATTGCAGCAGAAGTATTATAGGCCCTTAGCATCTTGATAACCTATAAGCCAGATGTTTTTGTACCCATTAGGAGCAGAGGGTTGGTGTGTTCATATGCCAAGGGTAGGGTGAGGAACCCACAGTTTGTTCATACTTCATGTTGACTTAAGAAGTCAGCCTCTGACATGATGAAAAACTTTTAGAGTCCTGAAATAATTCAGAACTCGTATTCCATCTCTCTTCTTAATGAAAAAAGATACACATCAATTCTTCCCCTTCTTAATAAAAAATCTAGCTTTGTTTTTTAAACAATATTTTTTTTCTAACAATATAGCTCAGGCATCCCCCAACTGCGGCCCTCCAGATGTTTTGGCCTACAACTCCCATGATCCCTAGCTAACAGGACCAGTGGTCGGGGAAGATGGGAATTGTAGTCCAAAACATCTGGAGGGCCGAAGTTTGGGGATGCCTGATCTAGCTGGTCTTCCATTTAAAACCATAAAGCAAATTTAAATATTCCTGGGACAAATTCAAAAGCTGGTTTTTAAAGTAACAAGTTTATGAGTACAAATCACCTGGGGCAGAACTACACTCATGGTTTATAACGTTAAAGAATGATTTTCATAATGTAGATGGACACATTACATTTTGCTTATAATGTTCATAATGTGTTATCAAAATGTGACACCAGAGAACGCTGCAGAGCAACCAGGAACCAGCAGTAGGGAAACTGCATTTTGACAGATAAAAACAAGGTAAGGAACGTTTTTAATTTACCAGTATGCACTGTGACGTTTTAGAACGATCTATCTAATATTGTTCTAATACAGTGACGGTTAAAAGGTCAGTGTGGATCCAGCCCTGCAATCCTAAACCCTGTTGAAAGAAATAAGTGCTGATCAAGTGTGTAGATCCCCTTATGGGATTTTTGCATACGTACATGTAAAACAGGAGTAGACAGAAGTTAATATTATTTTTGTCCTGGTAGTGATTTCGCCTTGCATGGGCAAGTTTAACAGACAAACATATTTTTTGTTTTAAGCTTCAGAAGGTCTGATAGCTCATGAGTTCACAATTCTCTGATTACATGCGATACTCAGATATTTAAATAACCACTTCTTAGCACATGATGTTTCATGATAAATTCATGAAGTTCTACTTAAATGATTTCCACAGAGTGCCTATTTGAGCAAGTCGGATTCACTTTTAAATGACCAAGAGAGACAGCTATTGCAAGGCTTCAAGCACTTTATTTCTGAAATGCTGCACATGGTGTTAGTTTGCCTCCAATAGAGACACTTTATGCCGCTCGAGTCAGGAAGAGAGCAGAGAGAATTTCTGTAGACCCTTCGCATCCTGGTCATCACTTGTTTGATTTACTCCCATCCGGACGTCGGTACAGGACTCTATATACAAAAACGTCCTTGTGCCATCAAATTGTTGAATCTGTAGTTGTGGGCGGAAGGGAGGCCAGTTGGTCTTTTCGCTGTGCTGTTGTATTGTGAGGGGAATAGTGGTTGTATGAGGTACATTTTTTCTTACATTGCAATGTAGTCGAAGCAAAATTCCAAGTATGGTTGATACTTGGCCAATAAATTATTCTATTCTATTCTATTCTACAGTGCTTTGCCACCTTCAGTCTCTCGATGCTGCTCATGGCTTCTTTAACCTAGCAAGGGAAACCAATAACCATTGTACTAACAGTGGGGGACTGGCTATGCCATAATTACAAGTGATAAGTTCCCCCATTCTGCTCCTTGAAAATTCTGTACTACAGAACATCTCAGGGACAGGACAGAATAAGTTTAATGCTGTCTGAATTTCTATGAGAGTGCATGAATTGTAGAGAAGAGATCGTTGTTTCTGTGTCAAAAGCATGGGACACCTCAATATAATTCATTGACCTTTAATCTGCCTGCACCAAGAAGGCCACGTCAGAAACAGCAATATTCCTCTACTTGCCTTTACCAGAACTCTTAACTTCAGTTTATTCCTTTTAAGTCACGAAGAATATTAGGTTGCATGAATAGCTGACTTCTTGATTCCCTATTCTTAGTTGTAAAGCCACTTCAGGGTCCTTTCCAAAAAATCTCAAAAGTTTATTTGCAAAAGTTACATATATGTGATCCTACTATGATGTAAAAACATCGCAAAATAAACCTTGTGTCCAAACATGGTCCATGGTCTCCAGGATGGAGGATATTTATTTGGGTAGCAATATTTCCCCCCCAGAATGAACTATCCTTGGATGCAGAATCTTCACTAAAGAGGATGAGCCTTCTCCACAATAGTTTCAGAATAATGTCACAGTCCTTGTGTTTTCAGTGGCAGTATTATTAGCAGATTCTGAAGGCCTCCTCTAACACAACAATATTGGTTCAAGAGCACACACACACACAAGTCCCCCACCTAACAAGAGTGAAAAGAAACCGGGACTTGCAAGAGCTTAGACAATGAATCAGACAGACATAGGTATGACAAGCTGCTTTTCAGATTCCTGGTGTATATGTGACTCATGAGTACACAAGACAGTTTTCATAGTGGGAGCAAGTGCCACTGCAGAGAACAAAACAGCAAAAGAGCTTCACAGGAGGGATGGGAATGGAGATAGGCAAATGTTTCACCGCCTAATTTGCCCTGTTTTTTTTCTTTTTCAAATCATGCTCAGGCTAAAGTCCTGGTCCATCTTCCTGTCACCTTGGAACTCCTTCAGAATGTTCTTCACTTTGTCCTCCAATTAGCTTGTTGAGCCACCAGTTTTTCTGTTTTCTTATCCACTTCACCCAAATCTTCTAATGGACACAGATCAGAACTGTGACTGCAAATTTACGCATGCATAACTGCAAACCCCACTGAGCAGGACTGCAAAACAATATGAGAAAGTGCTCAACAAAACATTGTTTCTCTTCTACCAGGCAAAGTCAAGTGGGATGACCATGCATCCTGCTTTACAGAGGTTTGTCCTCTGAAGCATTGTCCAGTCCAAACACATTTTAAAGATAAAGAACAACAAGAAGGGAAAGTAGGAGACTTGAAGCCAGTGCCAGTGTGGTGTAGTGGTTAAGAACGGTAGTCTCGTAATCTGGTGATCCGGGTTCGGATCTCTGCTCCTCCACATGCAGCTGCTGGGTGACCTTGGGCTAGTCACACTTCTTTGAAGTCTCTCAGCCCCACTCACCTCATAGAGTGTTTGTTGTGGGGGAGGAAGGAAAAGGAGAATATTAGCCACTTTGAGACTCCTTCGGGTAGTGATAAAGCGGGATATCAAATCCAAACTACTACTACTCTTCTTCTTCTTCTTCTTCTTCTTCTTCTTCTTCTTCTTCTTCTTCTTCTTCTTCTTCTTCTTCTGTTGTCTATCAGCACAATACAGGAGCAGAAGGTGCATGTCACTTGGTCACAGTCTTTGTCACTATAGTGAAATGTATTGCATTTCCACTGGAATTATGGTAATTATTTTTAATTTTGCAATTGTACATATAATTTAGCATATTCACATTTTATGTAAACGAGTTTCCTCTTTTTTTTAGTGCAGAAGTGGCCATCTACATGCACTGTTTTCTGGTCTGCAGAAAAGCACTTTCCAATTGTATTCAATGGAACCTTTGATTTCCTTGGAATAATGTCAGGAGTTTCTCCATGAGAGCAGTAATGATGGACAAGTTTCCCTGAAAAACACTTTGTACACCGCTTCAAATTTTCTCTGAAAATGTAAAAGTGTGTTCCAGGCTGTACTTTTAGTTATCACAATGCAACAATAATGTCCAATATACCTAGCCATATCAACTGACTGGGGCCCAGAAGGTGACCCAGAATTGGCTATAATGGACTAAGGTTCTGCAGGAGTGCAATAGCAGAGCAGTTAACACGGAAATGGCTTCCTGAATACAGAAAGCCTGAAAACTAGTGGAATACCAAAGGACTACTCCTGTGAGAAGGTAGCATTTTTTTTTTGGTACACATTACCTGGCTAGAGAACTGCCTGGCAAAATTCAGAGAAGTGCAAATTTCAAATGATGGCTGTGCTTCAGCTCATGGATGGTTTCAGAAAGTGCAAATCAGGTAGGCTCGCCCTTAAATGTGAACTGCATCAAACTTCTTCCCCATCGCTAACCAGAAAAAAAAGATCCAGATTCACAATGCAAACTAATTTAAACAAGCCAGTTGGCCCTCACAAAACCTGTGAAAAGCGCACGGACTTTGTGCAGGTTGATATATTGATATTTGAAGCTGTAGAGATAAAAAGAACTGTTGGGTTATTTTTTGAAAAAGAAACAACCTGAACTTTCCCTCTCATAAAAAGAAACTTTGTTATCAGGGTCTTGATTTGAGTCAATGTTTGTTGAACTGACACGTTGGCAAATGAAATATTTATGAGCGAAATATTTGCCATCTATGTTAAGCTCCATTAAAGAGACATTTGTGTGTGTGTGTGCCCACGCTTTAGAAAAGAAGGCCAAGCCTCTCCCCATCGCCACAAATCCTTTATGTTGGTTAATTGCTATGTATATAGCTGTCAGCTTGGGACTAGTATCAAGGGCTGACAACTGAGGCAACTTAAAAGATATAATTAACCTTCTTCTGCAAGGGCAACTACACAGCGACATCAGAATATGTCGGCCAGTACTTGCTGGTTGTATAATTGCACCGACGCGTGCACAGTGTCCACTTTCACATGTGCTGTTTAATTTGACAAAAAGTGCATTAGTCAGGATCACGCAGTCCTGTCCCACACTTCATCTGGTTGCGTAAGAAGATGCAACATGTTGAAAATCAAATGTGTACAGCAGCTAATCGCCCAGTACTATGGAGACTGCAGTGATGAGTGTCCTAATCACACCTCCTTCATGTGTTCTGCTCACCTTCAACAGACCCTTCCTTTGGTAGTTAGTTACAGCCTACTGAAGAATTGTGGGACAATGAGGGCAGGGAGAGTCAGCCCCCACCCTCATCTAATATATCATATATGTCGACGATTTGGCATCTGCCATTGCAAACAAGAGCAACTGTACTATAAAAAGCACAGGAACTGACTAACTGAACGTACTAGCTGAAATGACATTAACTCTGAAAAGCTTCAGCAGCACTTTGGCAGTCTGCATTGGGCAGACCTATTCCACAATAAGTGGGGCAAGAGAGAATCACCACTAATTACATTGGGGGTGGGCAGGAATGAGAAGACACAATATGACACCACGGGAGTTCAACAGACAGGCAACTATGGGTGCTTCCAGACAGGGACTTCATGGCACCAACAGACTATTCAGATCCAGTTTTTCTGTATGCTACCAGAGGTAGAAATTGGGTTGTGTACACTGCCCTATATCCCAGCTTCCTTTCCTCTTAAGTGCTTAATTTCAGATGCACTTACACTAGTACTGTTTTCAACCCAAAACCTCATGCCAGGAACACCAACCTGAACACCCCCTTATCATCTGCAAAAAAACCCCTGTTTTCCATTACACCAGCAGCAGGCTGGCTACAGAGGGCCTCTGACCCTGTACAGAGTATTTCAAATGTGTAACTATTAAGGTTATGGTACAAGAACTAAAATTGCCAGTTACCTGAACCGCCACACATCCAGGGAGGTACAAATATCAACTCCCTGACATGGCCATTGTCAGTTTAATCAAGCAAGACCTCTTCTCATCGGAACATGATGATGAGCATCGTTTTCCCACCGTGAGGCTCCTCCAGTGTCAACAGAGCAATTTACCCTACATGGGGACCTGCTCCTGTCCATCTCTGACCTTCTAGCCAGGTGCTCTAATCGCAGACAGCATGATTAATGTAATTTTAAACACGAGTTACATTTCAGGACAGGCGGAGGCTGTGCAGCGCTGCTATCCTTTCCTACTCAATGTTTGCATCCTGTCATGTTTCCTTCATGTAAGTGCTTGTCGGGCTTGCTCTGGCCTATGTTTTCAGCTGTGTCTGCGATTACTAGCTATTAGCGATCTATCCTGCTCATCCATTCAGTGCCTCCTGAGAAAAGAGGGGTCTCTTTGCACTTCCTCCGTGATTGGTCGTTTGCTGGTTCCTGCTCTCATTTCCACCAGGAAGGTTTGGAACCCATTTTCTCCGTCTTTCAACATTCCACTGGCCTTGCTGCCCAGGTCCCCTTTTAAAAACACACGCACACACCCCTTCTCTCTTAATGAATGTAGGCCTCATATTCTTAACCCCAAGCGAGTTTTATCCAACCTCTTCCTCTGCCAAAATGCCACTGTAATATTGTCAGGATAATTGACAGTAATTCACCTCGCCACCCTTACTTGGGAGGCTAACACTGTAGCTGAAGTTTCCTTCTGAATTTATAAGGGGCCTCCCACCTAGAAGACCTTAAAAGAGCCTTGTGGCGATGAATACGTATGTACAAGCTAGTCACATGTCAGAATGTCCACACACACTAGGAAACCACTGCTGGAATGGCACCATATATTGAGGCTTTGTGGCATTCAAAACAAGTTAGCATGGGGCAGGATGATGGCAACCGGGTGGCTGTGTTCTTAAAAACACTGGAATAAAGTCAGCTGCTTTTGTGTTGTCTGATTACTATTTTGCTTCCTGTTTACTGAACCCACGCCCCGCAAAACTATCCACATGAGCTGATTTTGTAGCATACCTTTCTTCCTTAGCTGGTAGGTTAAAGCAGGGTGTTGCTGGACTCCAATTTCCATCAGCCCTAGCCAGCATGACCAATAGTCAGGGCTGATGGGAGCTGTAGACCAACAACATCTTGTCAGTGTGTAGACAATACTGAACTAATTGGGCCAATGGTCTGAGTCAGGATAAGGTAGGTTCCTATGATCCAAGATACTCAGATAAAAACAACTGATTCAGAGCAATAATAGCAACAATAAACTCTACAACAGAGTGTTGTATTTAAGAAAAAAGATTTACTAGACCGGCCAAGGTTGTTGGCAGTCTAGGAAAATGATACCTAGAGCAGAATATATGTGTGATGGTTTCAAATTCTTTTAGCTGTGTACTCCCTTTGCTTTCTGTGTCTTCAAGAAAATTAAAGAGTGAGGAACGCAAGTATACGAACAAGGCTTTCAGTTAGGCTGCACAGAACTAATGAGATCAGTGGGGAAAGCTAGGGCCTGTGTTCAAATCTTAACTCCAACAAGAAACTCATTGGAAGGCCATGGTAGGCTGCATTCCGTACTTACAAAAGAGGACAACTTAACAACTTCTCTCACATGACGAATGCAGTGAGGATCATAACGCTCTTTCCACACACTAAGGTTTCGGTCCTTCGCGTATTTACTTCTGACTAAATGAGCTTCGCCTCAGGCTATACAAGTGCTATATGATAAATTAGAGTGTCAAAATATTCCTTCCCAGTGTTTGGGGGTGGTTTGGGGGGTGGGAATCTCTCTTTGGAGCCCAGAATTTATATGGGTTGTGTTGGGGGTGGGGATGCTTGCTTTTTTATGGCAAAGCCTCTAAGCTGCCCATAGCATCATGGCTGCTGTCCCCGTCTCAACATGTTGATGGATCCAGTCCCTGCTTAATGTTCACCTGTCATGCATGCAGTGTTAAAGGCACAGAAAAGTACTGCCGAAAAGGGGGGGGCAATCCTGGCAGCATATTTTTTAAAAGGGTTATTTATTAAACAATAGAAGGGCGTGCATATGGCTACTTGGTGGCGAAGGAAATGCTTCCTGCAGGTGCTTGGAAGTACCCTTTTATCTATTATTGCATTACACATTCCAAGGGAGACGCCATAACTCAGCAGTGCAGTACGTGTTTTGCATGCAAAAACCCCAGGTTCTATCCCTAGCCATTCTGATTAAAGAATCTCAGGCAGCAGAGCTGGGAAAGACCTCTGCTTGGATACCCAGTGCTAGCTAGCCAGGGTAGACAATTCCCATCTAAAGTCTAGACGGAGCTCTGGAGTAACAGGCTGGGAATACATTGCACAATAAACAGAGGCTTCCCAAATCCTGTGTTTTCTGGGTAATATGGGGTGAATTGCAGGGAAGAATCAGCAGGAAAAAGTGGGGCGGCTTAATCCTAACCCCACCCCACTTCGCTAGCAGTTTGGACTTTAAGAAGCTTGGGGGGGGGAATGCACAGGAGGAGGAGGAAGGGCTATAGGAGGAAAGAGGTAGGTGGAGAAAGTGTTCAGGCAGCCTATTCCTCCTGTCTAATTCTCCCCCTGTTCTCACATTTGTGTTATCCAACAAATGGAGACTGGTCACATTTAAAGTGAATTTAAGACACATGACTTTCCCCCAAGCATCCTGGGAAGTGTAATACTGGCGCCTCCTGTGACAGAAGCTCAGGAAAGCTTTTCCCACTCTTCCTTGCACAACAGCCTGGTGAAGTAGGCCCATTGCATCTTGCAGCAGCTGCCACCACTTCCCTATGAACTCACAGGTGTTCCCTGCTCCATAAGAAGAAATCTGGGGTGCTCAAGGAAATATAAGAGCCCCAAGATCCTAGGAATGACACATTCTCCATTTCCCAACCGGGTCCCTCACAGTTTATCTAGGGCAGACATCCCCAAACTGCGGCCCTCCAGATGTTTTGGCTTACAACTCCCATGATCCCTAGCTAACAGGACCAGTGGTCGGGGAAAATGGGAATTGTAGTCCAAAACATCTGGAGGGCCGAAGTTTGGGGATGCCTGATCTAGGGCATAAATCCAGCCCCTCAGCTTTCTATCTCTCCTATTGCAACTTACTGGTCTTTTAACAATCCAATCCTATACTCCAAGCAATCTAGACTTGTGGGAGATTCCTAGAATCCTTGAGCTTCGCAAACACACACTCCAGCAGTCGAATTATACAAAGCCTTATTAAGGATAGAAGGGAAGAAGGCAAATGGGCAAAACAGCATAGAAGCAAAAGGAGCTCTGTGGTTCAAACGTGACTGATCCGAAGCTATTTAAGTGCTCTTTGGTCTCCTCAAAACAACAATGTCAGTTATGGACTCCAGAGGGAGGGAGGGGACAAAGACTGCATAGGACCGCTCACTTTTTAAGGGCTCTTGATCCCACCTTGGTTTGTGTGACTCCTGGCTCCTTTGGACCAATCATAGCCTAAGTCATGTTTTGCATAAAGATTTACAGCTCAATGCAGCCGTTGTCTTTTTCAGTGTACAGACTGTGTAAGCACCACTGGGTAGGTCATTGCTAGCATGAGATTTGTGAGTGAGAAGTGTGGGTGCAAGGAACCCTCTCTAGTGGTTATTCTATTATAGCTTCCATTTGGAGTGCCTTTCACTTCTCAATGGCCAGGCATGTTTGGGAGCCCTGATATCTGTGAGTCACACACACAGTCTTCTATTCCTGGAATGTTTTATGAGTTACAGGTTTCCTCACTAACCTAGCCATAAAAACAAGGTCCCCACTCACCTATAACCAGAGGTGTGGATCTTCCAGCCTTACTGATGTTTATTTGGCCCATAAGGCTTAGTCATCTTCTACCAATTGTCTGCTTTATAGCCTTTTTTGAAAAAAGAACTCTAGCCCTCAAGATGTCAAGAATGCAAGAAGTCTGTGTTAATTTTCCTTTGCTTCTTTCAGGACCGTACTAATAACCTAAGTCATTAAGATGAAAATGTGACACCTAGGACATTTATATGCAATAGAAAGGGAAGGGAAAGGTCTGCAGAAAATATAAAGAGCAGCTTTGGAAGGCTTGAAGTATCGTTTCTGGCTTTATTTGTACAGATGCAGGGAAGGGCTATGCCTTAGTGGTAGGACATCTGCTTTGCATGCAGAAGTTAAGTCCCTGGCATCTCCACATAGTACCCTGTCTGGAACCCTGGTGTCAGCAGTGGGCCAGCAATAAATCACACGGAGAAAGTGAAGTTAACTAGAATAAGCAAGGTCAGCTCTGGAGTGCCAGGTCAAATGACCACAGCAACTTGGTAGGTCTTGGTAGGTCTTGCCCCTATGAGGCAGTTGTGAAGACTGAAGGTCCCTGCTTTCCCACAGCTGTCTACGTGTCCTCCTCTCCTGGGTCTCTCCCAAGCAATCTGAGACTATGCCGGCATGCTGCTTCATGCCTCTCCTGGTCCTGGGAAACCAGCGGGGAGGGAGCTTGTCGCAGCAGGAGCAGGAGACCCCTGCGCTTCTTCACCAGCCTGTCTCCGCTCTGCCTCTTGGCCTCCCTCCTCTCCTGCTTCTGCTTCTGGACTGCTCTCTGCCGCAGACTCTCCCTGCTAACTAAACCCTGTTCCCTCTTCAGCTTCCAGCACTTCCTCCTCCCAGTCTTCTCCCTCTGACCATTCATCGTGTCCCACCACCAATCCCCAGCCTTTGAGCCTTCTTCCCTTGGGAAATGTCTAACTGGTGCCTCCCACCACTCCTCTGCATCCAGCCACTCCATGACACCTGGAGTGCCACTGATAGTCACTGCAAACAATACTGAACTAGATAGACCAATGTTCTTCTGACTCAGTATAAAGAAACTTCCTCTGTTCCTATGTCTGAATACTAAATCCTTCCGAAGACACACACATGTTGGCATGAACATTAGGTCCAGTCGTGACTGACTCTGGGGTTGCGGCACTCATCTCGCGTTATTGGCCGAGGTACAGCTTCCAGGTCATGTGGCTAGTATGACTAAGCTGCTTCTGGCGAACCAGAGCAGCACATGGAAACGCCGTTTACCTTCCTACCAGAGCAGTACCTATTTATCTACTTGCACTTTGACGTACTTTCAAACTGCTAGGTTGGCAGGAGCTGGGACCAAGCAATGGGAGCTCACCCCGTTGCAGGGATTCGAACTACCGACCTTCTGATCGGCAAGCCCTAGGCCACCCGCGTTCCAGGCATGAACATATGTGTACATATTTCCTTCAAGCAGGAGGGAAATTGTCTGCTTTGCAGCTGTCGACTGCCACTGTCTCTTTAAATTCAACAGAAGCCTGATGTGCAAACATTAGCAGGTAGTAATGTTTATCTCCATGTTATGTAAACTTCACCTGCTGATTGCTGCACCACCAACCTGCTGCTGAATGCACAAGAGAGGCCAGGTTAGGCAGGGGGTTTGGAGCGGGTTTAGATGTCATAAGTAAAGCCCATTTAGAGTAAGTGCAGAAAAAGATGGCTATTGCCTGTTAAAATGGGAGGGGGAGTACTCAGTCGTACACAGAAGCCCAAGCTCCTTTGCAGCATCACCTTAGCAATAAGATCAGCTGTGTTCCCCCAAGATCTCATCTTCCATTAGAAGTATGACTTTGACTGGATATAGCCTGTGGGCTTTAGGGCACCTATCCCAACATAACTGGCTTCTTAGCCAAAACAGCTCTTACTAATCAAGGAGAGATTAAGCCAAATTTAGATCATTTTGATCCTTTCCCCCCAAAATTCAAAGGCAGATTATGTTATGGATTACTGGCAGCATTTCTAACAGAAAACTAGTGATGTACACCTAATTTCACTTTGAACTGTGGATAGGCACACTTTGCATGCAGAGTTTTTTATATTATTTATTAGGCTCTTCCTTACATAGTGTAGCCCCAGGTAGTCTAAAATAGCCTGCCTGGATTAAATGAGGGGAGATGAACAGAATAGTGTTTTGATGACAACGACAATGTCATAGGGGTGCTGCGGAAAAGTTTCAGGCAGGATTGACTTTGCAATAAGCAGGTGTGTGGAGGTGCCCATAATAAACCAAAGAACATTGTGGCATGATAGTGGGGAACAGCGTGGCAACCCCCATCAGACAACAAATGTTCACTGATTCAGAGGTCACCAACATGGTGTCTGTGGGCACAGGTACACTCACAAAGGCCTCCTCTGGTGCCCCCAAGGTCCACTCTCCCCACTGATCTCCCACTTTGAATCAATCACAGTATTTTAATCTCATCATGCTACTTAACAGAATTTGAATTGATTGACAATTCTAGGCTGCATCAAGAAAAGTATGGTGTCCAGATCAGGGGAAGCAATAGTACCACTCTGTTCTGCCTTGGGCAGGCCACACCTGGAGTATTGTGTCCAGTTCTGTGCGCCACAGTTTAAGAAGGATGTTGACAAGCTGGAACGTGTGCACTGGAAGGCTACCAATATGTTTAAGGGTCTGGGAACCAAGCCTTATGACAGAGCTGGGTATTTTTAGCCTGGAAGAGTGGAGGCTGCTGAGAGGAGATATGTTAGCCATCTTCAATATCTAAAGAGCTGTCACAGTGAAGATGGAGCAAACTTAATTTCTGCTGCCCTGGAGGATAGGACTCAAACCAATGGATTCAAATTACAAGAAAGCAGATTCCCACTAAAAGTTAGGAAGAACTTTCTGGTGGTAAGAGCTGTTTGACAGTGGAGTGGACTACCTCAGAAGGTGGTGGACTCTCCTTCACTGGAGGTTTTTTTAAACAGAGGTCAGATGGTCATCTGTCAGGGATTCTTTAGCTGTGGTTCCTGCAGTGCAGAGGGTTGGACTAGATGACCCAAGGGGGTCCCTTTCAACTCCATAATCCAGTGGTTCTATGATAGTGGGTTGCATCCTGTCCTCGTCCAACTCAGGTAGACCCATGGACATGAATGGACATGACAACCATAGGTCCGTTGATTTCAGTAGGGCTGCTCTCAGAAGAACCAGCCTCCATGCTGCAAGTATTGTATATTGTGCTATTGCATTTGCTCTGGGTCATTTGGGCAAAGCAGCCTTGATACAGTGATGCACAAGATATAGGCTTATTTCCTTGCTGTTCACAAATCCAAAGCTGGCAGATTTTAGGTCATTGCCACAAGTGTCATTATGAAACACTGCTTAGCTTCCAGGCTGGCAGGGTAGCACTTTAGCACGCTGGTGTAATGTGTGCTACAGATTCATTCTCCGTTCTCAGTTGAGGTTCATACCAGAAGATGGACTGACATTTGCATTTCATGCTTGATGTGCTCTTCTGGTCACTTGTGAAAGGATGCCCTCGCAAACAGCAGCAGCTTCACCAGCAATGAAGTGCGCAGCTCGTGTTCCTGTGTGGCCTTGCCTTGGTGACCTCCCCAGCAGCAGCTGTCGCTTTTCCTGGTCTCCCACACCATGCAGGGGCACTGCCAGGTAAGACTGCTCACTTGTGAAGAGGACAGGGAGGAGGTGGGCACTGGGCAGCCACCATTTCCCCCTTACCTGCTCACTCATGGCCATAACCTGTGGTGGTAGGAATGGGCGAATCTCTCTATTTTGGATTCTCTCTTTTTTCTTCTTTCATTTTACTTCTCCATATTTCCGCATCAATTTGCAAACTCCTCAAGGAGATTCACCGGCACTTTGATGCCAATTCCTCCTAATATACTTATTTTTTGCTAAGAAATTTTCCAAACTACGATGCATTTTTTGTATGTAATTTTTAACGCACCCTTTACACTTTGTGTACATGCATTTCTGCACACTTTTAGTTGGCAAACTGCACTGCAAAACTCAGAGAAGTTCAAATTTCAATGGGAGGCTGTGTTTTGGTTCAGAAAGCGTGGATGAGGTAGATTTGCCTTTCAATGCAAACTGTGCCAGATCTCTCCTCCATGCAAAGGGGGTGGCTGTCATTGGCAGGAGCTGAGCAAGTGCCATTGCAGCACCAATGCCAGGTAAGCCTGTGAACCACGGAATGGGGCAGCGGCTGGTGGATGGATCAGCACCACCCCTGGGAGGGGAGAAAGCTGCTGCAGGCACAGTGGTGGTGAGAACAGGAAAAGCACCTGTTCTGGTGGTGTCCTGGCTTCCCCCATTAGACTTGGAACTCAAACTATTACCCAGGTTTGGAGCTTTAACGGTTGTATTCAAGAATTCAGCACAACGTCCCAACATGGGTCTACAGGTTAGAAGTTCACAAGGCTCTATGATACGTGGCTAGGCACCAGCTAAGACTTTGTTCCAACTATTGGCACACACCCTGTGCTCCCCTTTGAAGAGCAGGGCAGCTGCTCATGCAGTTGGCATCTGGAATTTTGGGACTGGGCAAGCAAGCAAGTGCAAAGTCTGTTCCTGCAGCCACATCTCTGGAGGCAGAGGGGGAAGTCAACTTGCTGTCAGATTTGTCCCTAAGTGCCTCCCTCGTCAAAGACAGTGCCCCCTGATATTGCACTTGATGTCCATCATAGCATGGAGACAGACAAGAAGAAGAAGAAGAAGAGTTTGGATTTGATATCCTGCTTTATCACTACCCTAAGGAGTCTCAAAGTGGCTAACATTCTCCTTTCCCTTCCTCCCCCACAACAAACACTCTGTGAGGTGAGTGGGGCTGAGAGACTTCAAAGAAGTGTGACTAGCCCAAGGTCACCCAGCAGCTGCATGTTGAGGAGCGGAGACGCGAACCCGGTTCCCCAGATTACAAGTCTACTGCTCTTAACCACTACACCCACTTGGCTTTTCTCCTGGGTTCAGGCCTCCACCTTTCAGGTCACTGGGGCTCTCCCTGGGATCAGGAGACTCTCAGGATCATGGATCCTCATGCCCCAACCCATGAGTTTCACCAAGGGGGGCAGGGAGGGACAGCTGCTCCCCCAAATCAATAAAAATACATAGCTAACTGAGGTTCTGCCCCCCAACAAAAGGCCTGCCCCCCTCCTAACAAAAATCCTGGCTATGCCCATGACCCAACCCACTAGGGCAAGCTTCCTCAACCTCGGCCCTCCAGATGTTTTTGGCCTACAACTCCCATGATCCCTAGCTAGCAGGACCAGACAGTGGTCAGGGATGATGGGAATTGCAGTCTCAAAAAACATCTGGAGGGCCGAGGTTGAGGAAGCCTTCACTAGGACCTTCCCCTAGGTCAAACACTCTAACGCCGTACTCTCCTCCTGCTCCTCGTCATCTGACCACCTTCTCTATGACATTTCCATGGGGTTTGTGGCAGGGTGGGTCCTGCTAGGGCACCTGTGACCCAGTGAATACCCCATTATGCCAAGTGCTTGTGCTTGGCCAGGAGACAGTCTGACTTCACAGTAGCTCATGATTCCCCCTGTGGCGTCTGTAGATGGAGAGTCTTGGCCATCTTCAACAACACTACGTGATCTGTGCATGCCCCTTGGTTTGCTGTTCTTTTCGCTTCACACCCTCAAGAGTTGGCAGCCCCGTTTTATAAGCTGTGCCATATGGAATCACTCTGCAAAGCTTCAGGCGCAAGCAAACAGGCTTCCACGCAGCCCAAGGTCCAGCTTTGTCTTCTCTTCTCCATGACACAGAAGAGACACCACCAGCCAGTCACCCTGTGAGCGTAGCGTGCAGAGACATCTAGTGGTCGTCTAATTTATTGCAAGGAGGAAAAGCGATAAATACAGTCAAAGGGTACGCCAGACAAGTGTATTTAATTTCCACCACCTCTTTTATAATATAATAAAATAACAAGTGCAAGAAATCAAGTGGGGTAATAGTGCCTTTTGATGCCATAAGCCCTGCCTATAAATACAGATCACATTAGTGCAAACTGTGTTTCATTCACTACTTACTACTTGCCTGAGCTTCAGAGTGAGGCGGAATGATGGGGAATTTCTTTTTCTCAAGGACAGAGTTAAATATTGTAGCTTTGATGCTGACTATTTCACTGCAGCTACAGTTTTCTCTTGCATGGAAGCAGTGGGGTCCTCTTTGCAAAAAATGTAAAAACACAAGAGATTTCCACCACTTGTACCGTCAACATTTCTAAGGATCCAAATAGACACAACGTGCTCAATCAAAGAGGTTGTAAGTGTTAATTTTCATCTCAGAGTAACTGCAATATAAAGAAAAACGGGATTCCCAGAGTACCATTTCAGTGGCTACATCACGGGCAAGTTGTGGGATCACTCTTCACAGGATGGCTGCTTTTTGGGGAATATCTCTGTGTACTGCAATGCCAGCTCCAAGTTTGAAGAAGACCTCAGTGGTTCCACCCCTGTCCTTCCAGTATGCGGTCCCAGTCTGTCCTCCCATTTCCTTCTTACCACTGACCACTCCCCTGCCCTCTGCCTCTGAGCCTACAACCACTCAGAAGAAAAATGCTTCCATCTCCTCATCCTGACCATTGTTTGCATGTCTGGAGAAGGGAATAGGCATCAATGGCTCCGAGAAAGAGGAGCAGCAGAAGGGCCAGGAGGCTTTGAGAGTCAGCTCTGGAGCCTCAGGAGGGTTGTGGACTTTGGCAAGAGCCCAACCATGCCAACAACGCCTGCTGCCAGCTCTGCCTGAAAGGCATAGAAATGTGGGTGGTTGCGAACGTCAGAAGAGGTGGCCTTGCCTTGGACTGTTTATGTGTCTCTCACTCAGCTATGATCAGCAGGGCTCCTGCTTTTCCCAGTGTCTGCAGCTTAACCACAAAAGAGAGTAAATGGTAAAGATTCATTAAACAATGGGAACAGGAAATTCCCCATCTTGGCAGCCTGACTATAGCCCACACTAAAGAGGGGCTCTGCTCCTCTCCTCACCATAGAAAGCCAAGGGAGGCTTTCCGTATTGTTGCTGCTTCTTTAATTGGCCTGCTTTTTTTTTGAAATGGTTGTTGCCACCATGAATTATCTGTCAGATTGTTCCTCCTGTCAGAAAGCTGTTGGGGGAAAATGGGAAAACATGCCTAATGACATCCTGCTTTGGGAAACAGGATTCTTAACACAAGATGTTGCTAAAACATCTGCCTGCCTCATGGCTCACCCTCCTCCCATCAATGCCTGTCAAGCACATACAAAGCCAAACAGAACACGTTTCTCTGCAAGGCCTCCCTTACCTGGAAGTCTCTTCG